>NC_041006.1:28985012-29157512 GCF_004193775.1 Glycine soja
GGAATTGAAATTGAATACTAGCTATAATACAACTATATGATTTGAGTTTACGACTTTAGGAATACCAAAAATCACAACATAAATCTTCCTCAAAGTGCTTGTTCTCTAACACAAACCTAAATTTACGAAAATACAAAAATGAATCTCCTTAAGAGATTCTATTTTAACTATCATAATTGTTATGAAAAACAGCAAGTAATCTAAGTTCCAGTCATGATCTCTCCTTAGTTCCTATAACCAACTAATCTTTTGATCCTAAAAGGCTTCAATTTATTGCATGTTCTACCATCCATATATGTTTCCTTAACTGTTAAAGGAGAGTGCCACTATAACTTATACTAGTTTCATGGACCAAATCAGAAAGACTCATGAAAAAAAAAGTCACTGCAAATAAATATTCAACTTCTTCAATGGATTAACAAGTATGGCTGGACAAATACCTGTGCTCACCCATTGCATGGAACAGAAGGCCACGCAAATGATTAGCTCTTGCAAACCTAACATCAAAATGTAAAAGCAATCAACCTCAGGTAAAGAGAATAGGCACAAAGTACATCAAGTGGAAGAAGCCCGGCGAAAACAATGCTGATGAGTAATACAGTTCATTCATGACAATTACCTCCCATCAATTTGTAGCATCTTATTTATACATTCCTGAGCCTTTGTTGGCTTAGCTAAATCTTGATAGAACTGCACAAAAACCACAGATTCAGAAAAGCACTACCAATTAAAGTCATCCAACAAAATAGCTAGTCGCAAGCCCAAGTTAAGGAGGAGGGATGTGTTAGGCTATTAGCAGCCACCATAAAACTTGCTGTTATACTCAAGAACAGAATAGTTTCAAGCCCATAACTGATAATTAAATTAGGCAGAAAAGGAGTGGCATACTTAATAGCTATTAACCTATGGCTGCTAGATCTTTTATAAAGTTGCCAAATACATATTCAGACCAAAGCTATTAGCCTATGACTTCTAGATCTTTGATATATATATAAAAAACTGTCAAATACACATTCAAACCAAAGCTAGCAAGCAAAATCATCTTAAGCCTATAAATAAAAAGCTATAAAAATTGTAGCATACCAGATAAATAAGCCTATAATTGAATAAAATAAAATGTAGATGTGAACTGATCTGATATGAAACGGATACTTCATGTCAAGTTGAAAGTAAATTGGATTACTGGCAGACAGAAGCAACATGGGTTAAAGTGGTGATGCCAGATATGAGTAGAGATAAAAAATAGAATTCAAGAATACAACTTAACATATTTGAAGTATACATTCCTTTCTTTAATATGATCAAACTATCAGTGCAGTATGGATATGGGAGAATAGACACCTGAGTCAGATGTGCCCATGCTTCAAGGAAATTTTTGTCAAGTTGAAGTGATTTGAGATGAGCTTCCTCAGCTTTCTTATATTCACCAATTGAAGATAATGCTAAACCCTGTACAGTCAATTTGTTCGGTGAAATACTGAAGAGACCTTCCATATAAGAGATCTAGGTCCAAAATCAATGACAATTCAAGTATTAAGACTCAAGGCCCACCAAATATGTGTAGGCAGATGTATTATCCTTATCTAGCTTCACGCAAGCTGAAAGGTCTTCAACAGCTGCATCAAACTCTTTAAATTTGAAATTGACAATTCCTGCATTGAAATTTATACAAGACATACATTAGCTAGTCTCAAAATTTTAGGGTTCAACTAGATGATTTCATCGATCAATTAGGTAGAATATACACAGAAGCTCCAACACTAGTTTTGGAAACAAATATCTCCCTATTCTAAAGCTATAATCCCTTGATTTGTTGGGATTTTCTAAATTATAGCCTATTTTATATTGAGTAGTCAATCCCAAATAGCGGCTGATCCCAAAGTTGCTGAAGTGGGATAGCAGGATGGCATCTAATGTGAAGTCTAGAAAACAATATAGATTTATACATGTCAACACCCAAATTTTGCTGCAAAATTCAGTTGAATGACTGCCGGCTAAGGGGTAATTCGGCTAACTTTTATGTCAGCTGAATGAGGTGAAGGCTAGTCTGGTTGAATACGGAATTGATGACTTATCAATATTAGCCAAACAAGAAGGTTAGCAAAACATGGACTAGGTTAATACGGCTATCTACAATGTTAGCCGAATGACAAAATTCAGCTAATATTAATGGCACAGTTGACTAATCTTCAATATTTGTTGGACATGAAGGTTAACTAAATATGGATAAGGTCAATACGACTACCTACAATGTTAGCCAAATTGGTAAAATTCAGCTAGTTATAAGGTTAGGTGAATGAGTAAAAGATCAATTTGGCTACGTTCAATATTAGCTGGGTGGGAGATTCAACTAACTTTAGTGTTAGTTGAACATGGATAAGATCATTTACGCTACTTACAAAGTTAGTCGATGACAGATTTCAGCTAACTTTAAGCATAAAAAAATTAACTGAATTAAGTTAGATTTAATTTAATAAAGATAAGATGATATTTTTCACAATTTTCTGATATTCAAATGGCTTGTAGCGGTTGAAACTAATCAATGATAGTGCTCCCTAAAAAAAAGGAAGTGGTTGGCATCTTCTTCAACATTTGAAATAACTTATCAGTTGGCTTGTAGAAAGAGGATAATGTACCTAAATTTTAGGAGCAATTTCCAAAAGATAAATCTACTTCAAAATTAGTTAGTCGAAATCAACTACTAGTAAAAATCAACTGCTGCTCGCCAAAACTGCCAAAATTAGCCGAATTAGTGTAAAACTAGCCAAATGACCCCAAACCACATTCTAGGAAGTTACAAGTAGAAAAACGAGGTCCAATAGGGGATTTGAGTTTGTAGCCTATAAATAGGCACTGTACTTCCAATTTGAGACACACAATCAATCCAACACAGTTATTTTACATAATATTTTCTCATTTACAGACCTCTCTTTATATTACCGGTGCTTCTGATTACATTGCTGGTAATAGTTCTTTATTTTCATCCCTCTCTCCTCCTAAAATTCCTCATTTCATTACTTTAGTCGATGGTTTTAGAGTTGTAGCAACAGGAATCGGCCATATATCACCCACTTCTTCTTTGTCTTTAAACTCTATTTTGCTCATACCTAGTTGTTCTTTTAATATAATATCTCTTAGTCAGCTTACTCGTTCTCATAATTGTTCGGTAACATTTAATGCTAACTCCTTTGTCATACAGGAACGTGATACGGGTCAGACAATTGGCGTAGGACATGAATCTCATGGTCTTTACTACCTCAAGCCTAATCTTTCTTGGGTTTCCAGTGCTGCCACATCACCAAAGCTCCTTCATGAACGTTTGGGACACCCACATTTATCTAAACTAAAAATTATGGTTTCGAGTCTTGAAAAAATAAAAGACCTATTTTGTGAGTCATGTCAACTAGGAAAGCATGTCCGTTCTTCTTTTAGGCATGTTGAAAGTCGTGTTGATTCCCCTTTTTCGGTTATTCACTCTGATATATGGGGTCCTAGTCGTGTTTCGTCTATGGGTTATAGATATTTCGTTACTTTCATTGATGAATTTTCTCGATGCACTTTGGTTTTCTTAATGAAAGAACAATCTGAAATTTTTTCCATTCTCACTTCTTTTGTAAATGAAATTAAAACTCAGTTTGGTAAGACAATTAAGATCCTTAGGAGTGATAATGCGAAAGAATACTTTTCTTCTGCTATTTCTTCTTTTTTGTCAGCACATAGCATTCTCCATCAGTCCTCTTGTCCTCATACTCCTCAACAGAATGGCATTGCCGAAAGGAAGAATAGGCATCTTGTTGAGACTGCTCAAACATTATTACTTCATGCCAATGTATATGTCTGACATTGGGGTGATGCAGTTTTGACAGCTTGTTTTTTGATGAATCAGATGCCTTCTTCCTCTATTAAAAATAAAATACCACATTCCATTTTGTTTCCTAAAGAACCGTTGTTTCATGTTGATCCATGTATTTTTGGATGCACCTATTTTGTTCATAGCTTGTCTCCAGGTCTTGATAAGGTTGTTCCTCGAGCCATCAAATGTGTTTTCCTTGGATATTTCAGGTTACAAAAAGGTTACCGATGTTACTCTCCTGTTCACAATCGTTATTATATCTCTGCAGATGTAACTTTTTTTGAAGAAAAACCATACTTTGCTCCCTCCATGGTTGAGTCCAATACTCTTCAAGAAGTTTTTCCTATTCCCTATCTTGGTCCTTCACCTTCTTTGCAGGAATCAGAGTCAACTATAGATTCTACCATAGATATTCCTGACAATCTTCCACTTGAGCAGACTCAAATCACCCATCGTATATCGACGTCGTTCTCGAATTCTTGACGTAGAACTTGAAGGTAATTAAAGACCAGCTGAATCATGTCCTACTCCAGCAGACAACCCGACCATGGATCTACCCGAAGAGAATCTTGACTTGCCCATTGCTCTTAGGAAAGGTACTCGGTCTACACGTAATCCTTATCCTATTTATAACTTCTTAAGTTATCATTTTCTTTCTTCTTTGTACCATTCTTTTGTTTCCTCTTTATCTTTTGTTTCTCTTCCTAAAAATCTTTGTGAAGCACTTGATCATCCGGGATGACGACAAGCCATGATTGATGAAATGCAAGCTTTGGAGCATAATGGTACTTGGGAGCTGGTTCCTCTTCCCCAAGGCAAGAAACCTGTTGGTTGTCGGTGGGTATATGCTATAAAAGTTGGGGCCAATGGACAGATTGATCGTCTCAAAGCTTGATTGGTAGCCAAAGGTTATACCCAGATTTATGGCCTAGATTATGGAGATACTTTCTCCTCTGTGGCTAAAATTACTTATGTTCGACTCTTTCTTGCCATAGCCGCCATCCGTCATTGGCCACTGTATCAGTTGAATATTAAAAATGCATTCCTACATGGAGAATTAGAAGAGGAGATCTATATGGAGCAACCATCGGGATTTGTTGCTCAGGGGTAGTCTAGCTTGGTTTGCAAACTTCGGAGGCCTCTTTATGGTCTCAAACAATCCCCACGAGCTTGGTTTGGAAAATTCAGCTCATTTGTTCAGGCTTTTGGGATGAAACGAAGTGAAGTAGACCATTCAATTTTTTATTGTCATACCTCATCAAGTAGATGTGTTTACTTGGTGGTCTATGTAGATGATATAGTCACAGGAAATGACCAAGAAAAAATTGTTCAACTGAAGGAACATTTACATTTTCAGACTAAGGATTTGGGAAAACTTAAATATTTTCTTGGAATTGAAGTTGTTCAATCAAAAGATGGGATTATCATCTCACAAAGGAAGTATGCGTTAGACATACTTAAAGAAACTGGTATGTCAGATTGTGGACCAATTGATAGTCCCATGGATTCAAATCAAAAATTGCTACCCAATCAGGGGGAGCCTTATTCTGATCCTGAAAGATATCGGAGATTGGTTGGGAAGGTTATCTACCTCACTATTACAAGGCCAGATATTTCCTTTGCAGTTGGAGTGGTGAGTCAGTTCATGCAGTCTCCTCATAATGATCATTGGGATGCAGTAATTCCAATTTTGAGATACATTAAAAGGACCCCAAGACAAGGACTACTCTATGAAGACAAAGGAAACACTCAAATAGTTGGATTTTGTGATGCAGATTGGGCAAGATCACCCATCGATAAGCGTTCCACTTCAGGATATTGTGTCTGTTGGAGGAAATCTTGTCTCATGGAAGAGTAAGAAGCAAAATGTTGTTGCAAGGTCTAGTGCAGAGGCTGAATATAGAGCTATGGCTGTAGCCACTTGTGAACTCATTTGGATTAAACAACTTCAAGAATTGAAGTTTGGAAATACTCAACAAATGAAGCTATGTTTGTGATAATCAGGCAGCCCTACATAAAGCTTCTAATCCAGTATTCCATGAGAGAACTAAACATATTGAGATTGATTGTCATTTTGTCTGGGAGAAAATCCTTTCTAAGGAAGTTATTACTGAATTCGTTAGTTCTAATGATCAACTAGCAGACATCTTTACAAAATCTCTAAGGGGACCAAGAATTCAAAATATTTGTTCCAAGCTTGGAGCATTTGACTTATATGCTCCAACTTGAGGGGGAGTGTTGGAATTACACACATTGTATGGATACTTGTTCCAATAAAGAATAGTTATTAATGTACCTAGTTAGTCACATATTCATGTATCTAGGAATTCACATGCATGTACATAGGTACTAAAACTTCATTAATATTCTTGTAAATTTCACATTGTATTTACTCCCTAAGTTTATATAAATATAGATCAGCTGAGTGGGTTAAGCACTCAAGCATTTCACAACCTTTAGTCTCTTCAATACACTCAAATTGAAGCCCAACAAACCAAAAACAATAAAGAGAAAAAAAACACTGAAAAACATTAGGCCAACATGGCCAAATTCCCCTGAAACTCTAAGTCACTAGAACAGTCAGCCACTCAGCACCATGCTATTAGCTAAGTGTCGCCGCCTCTAATTGAAAGACTGAAAGTGAAACCCCAACTCCCAATGGCAGAAATTGAAGATGGAGGACTGGAAGGTCAGTAGCAGCTAGAGGAAGGTGGCAGCGGCTGACCAGCAAAAGCAAAGGTCACAGATGCTGCCCAGCGATGGCACGGGTCCCAGAGACTGCGCCGAAACACCTGGAGCAGCTGCGTTTTGCCACAAGAGGCATGATGTTGAAATCATGGCTACTTTTCCTGCTTCTTCAAACCTGCAGCCCTTACCCTTTTGCGTAGCACCGCTACAAAATCCATAACCACTATCCTCTATTTGCTATTATAACAGCACGGCTGACAACATAAATTTTATAGATTACAAAAATAATATAACTTCTTAACAGATACATTCCTACAACAGCACATATACTCACATTCCCCCTCAAGTTAGTGAATAGGTGTCCTCCATTGCCAGGTTAGATACAATCCTCTAAAATGTAGGATTCTTCAATCTGTTAGTGAGAATATTTGCATGTTGTCCATGTGTGAGCAATGAATCAACAATTCAAAATGCTTTTCTGGCATATTCTTGATAAACCAGTGTTTATATTAGAGATGTAGGAAGATTTGTTTGGGAAGTAAGAAGTTCCCTTGAAATATATTATCTACACACCAAGTTCAAAAGTGTTTGGACGTGAGGGGGTGTATTGGAAAAAACCCAAGTCCCACATCAACTAGAGATAGTGCAAAGGTATAGTATATAAGTGGGGGACAACCCTCACCCTATGAGCTAACTTTTGGAGTTGAGTTAAGTCCAAACTCATATTCTAAGATGAATAGGACATATTTAGTACATATAAAGCCACTTTCAAGTTTCTCCTTGATCAAATTCCTATCCACTTCGATGTTCTTGGTTCAATCATGTTGAACCGGATTGTGTGCTATGCCGATTGCTAATTTATTGCTGCAGTAAAGCTTCATAGATTATTCCCACATAAATCTTCAAGTCTTATAGAATAATTTTAAGCCTAAGTAATTCACACACCCCTTATGCCATAGCAAAAAAATCTGCTTCAGCACTAGAACGTGCCAAAACACTTGACTTTTCCTTGTTACAAAATTTACTTCCAGAAGAGAGCAATACCCAGAAGTTGATCTTTTGTCAACAACTGACCTTGCATAGTTGGCATGTGTGTAGGCTTCTAGTGCCATTTCCCCATATTATTTTTTAACAAAATTCCTCTTCCTGGAGTCCCCTTCAGATACAGCAGAATTCTGTGATTAGCCAGTAAATGAGTTTCTCCTGGGTTGTGCATACATTGACTAATTAAGTTTACTGCATAGTCAATAACTTGTCCAGTGTGAAACTTCATACAAGGTGTTGATACATCTCCTTATCCACTATAGTTTCCTCTTTTGCATTCCAAAGTTTTAGGTTTGGATCTATAGGGTTGCTCACAGGTTTACAGGCTGGCTTGCTGTTTCCTTGAGCAAATCAGTGATATACTTCTTCTGGAATATAAAGATCCTTAATAATACAATTTATCCAAGGTTTTGACATCAAATCCTTTGGTCAGGCACTGACTCAGGATTTGTTGTTCTCTCCTATCCCCAGTTAATAATATAATGTCATCCATGTACTCATGGATGAGCATCCAGTAACAGAAATGTAAATACATCTAGGAATTCAAAATGTGTTAATTCTTCATCTGCTTCTAAGAAATGAAAATGTATGTTTGCACAAGATATGCTAAAGGTAAAAAACAACAATCATGCCACAGAAAAACTAATCCAATTTCTCTGTCCAAAATTCTAGAAATTACCACAAAATATGCACCCATCATTGCAACAAAGAGAGCAAAATAGAGCCATAGTTAATTATTCAAGTCCAGCAAAAATCAGTTGCACAAATAACAAATTAGTTAAAGGCAAGCTACCTCTCTCATGTAAAATATCTGCTGTGTCAGGTTCAAACTCTAATGCCTTGGTCAAGTCTTCAATAGCCTGATATCCATATCAAAAGAGGGGGGAAAACAGCAATTGCCACATTTACAGGTTTATACTTGTGCCAAAAAATATATACAAATAGGAAGTGAAGCACCACAGAATGTACAAAATATGTCAATCTTTTCATATCTCAAACTTCTTAAACAATATCACATAGGATCTTGTAGGTCATACATAGAGACTTTAACAACATTGAGTCTAGCAAGATAAGAGATCACAGAATTCTTCATAACCACATGATTAGTTTAGCAACAACCACCAATACAATTAAGTAGTCAAGCATTCAACTTAAAGCCTAAAGCTTTACATGGCAATG
Organism: Glycine soja; assembly: GCF_004193775.1. NCBI lineage: Eukaryota > Viridiplantae > Streptophyta > Magnoliopsida > Fabales > Fabaceae > Glycine > Glycine soja. The sequence continues at coordinate 28,993,777 of NC_041006.1, forward strand.
TTCAAATAGTACTATAACCAGACTTGGCATAAAAAAAAAGGAACAAAATTCCTTGCAATTTTCATTTTCTGTAATAGAACTGATTATTTTATAAAAGTATATAACCAGAGGATTGCCTGATGCACAAAGCTCCCAACCTTGAGTTTCAACATGTTAGACTGATACTAAGTTTCTAAGAAGTAGGGATGGCCATGCTCACCTCAACAAACTCTCCCAAGGCTGCCCTGGCCTGACCTCTCCGTTTCCATGCCTCACCAGCCAATGGATTAAATTGTATAGCCTAATACATACAACATGTAAACCACTTACATATAGAAGAAATACCATATCTCTATATACACCTGTTCGGCAGTGTTCATTCAACCACCTTTGTAAAATCAGCTATAGCAGCATCAAGTTCCCTCTGGAATGCATATGCTGTACCTCTTCCTATTAGTGCTTCAGGATAAGCTGGGTCCTTTTTCAGTATCTACATAAAATGATGGGGGCAAGGCTGCAGTATGTTATTTAATAATATGAAAAAAAAATAGAGAGAACAGGATAGAAAAAGCATGAAAAGATGAAAATGAGAGAATCACTTGTGAGGAAAATATTTCACCTGGTCAAAAATGGATATGGCATGAGCATATTTTCCTTCATTAACCTGAAAAAGGACTATAATATCATATATGCTCTTAACCAAATAAATACAACAACACAGAAGTTTTTATGTAATTTGCTTATTCAGTTAAAAGCATGAAAACAAACCTCTGCTATACCCCTCGAGAGTCGAAAATCTACACTAATGGAATTAGTATTTGAAATCTGAGCAATGCAGAACTTCTTATTTTTCCTTGCTTCACCTTTTCTTTCATCAGAAAATATAAACTTACTAATAGGGTTTCTAAAAATTTCAGGGATATTAGATGAGTCACCACTATTGGTAGATACTTTTTCGCTTGATTCTGAGGCATCACTGGAGTCATTACATGATTCAGAATTGTAACTAAGTATATCAAGAACATCAGGGCTTCCATTCACTTGGCCATCAGATTTATTAGAGTCTCTATCTTCATCATGTGATTCATGCTTTAAGTCGGAATTATCAGCAGAATTTAGGCATGTCTCAGATTTATCACCAGTAGCATCACCACATAATTCAGCCGGAGTGCCCAATGTATCTTGGATCTTAAGAGTTTCACTAGAGCTCCCATTACTCAGAGAATCTGATTTGGTTTGTGGCGGTGGCCTATGGTTTTCACTTTCACACAGTGTATTTTTGCCTTGTTTTGCTGTCTCTATAAGCTCTTCAAGTTCTAGCAGCTGTTTCAAGTCAGCAGACTGATGCAGAGCATGTTCATAGCCCTGCTCCCATACCAATAGAGCATTTTCTTGCCTTCCCAACACAGACAGTGCAGAACCTACACAACAGAAAAAACCAGCCCTAAGTTCAAAAAATATAACACATATGTAGAGCATGAAAAAAATTCATTCAAATCTTCTTCACCATAAAATTTCATTCAGCATATTTGAAAAAGTCAAAAAGCGGCACAGTAAATTTTCAAGGCGAAATACATAAGGAAAATCGGCAAATTAGATTACGTTTAGCTAAAACCTAACTAGTTCAATTACCAATCCCAAAAAAAAAAAAACACGCAATTAAATAGGTAAGAAGAGCGTAAATTCAATACGAAAAGAGAGAAAAACAGAACGATCGAATTTGACAGAAGAGAATGAAAACCTTTGAGAATATAAGCTTGAAGACGCGTAGGGTCAAGCTGAAGCGCTCGGTCGCAATCCCTAATCACGTGCTTGTGGAGCTCTAATTTGCTGTAACAGAAGGCGCGGTTGCTGGAAGCGAACATCGGAACAAGATCGGGCGTCACAATTAGCGAAGGAGAGAGCAAAGGAAGCATTGAGAATAATGAATGAAAGTGAAATAGGAAGGCACGTACCATAGGTCTTGAATTGCGTTGGAATGAGAAATGAGGGAATCGAGGACTCGAATGGCTTTGGACCAGTCCTTGGAGGCGCAGAGCCTGGCCAAGTCCACCCGCTCGGAGGTAGCAGCAGCAGCAGGAGGAGGAGGAGGAGGAGCCATGGGGCACGTGAGGTGCACGGATCAGTGGTGCGATGATGGTTTCTTCTGAAAGGGAAATTTGAGGGGTGGAAATGTAATTGCAATTGCGCGCGCGGTGATGAAATGAAGAAGGCGATGGATTGTTGAAGAGTGCTGTGCCGACCTTGGGAAATTGGGTTGAGAGAGAAAGGAAGAAGGCGAGTGCTTAAAGAGTAACGGTGCTCCGAACGACCAGTCACGTGCACCGCACAACGCTTGGAGGCTAGGCCAAAACCTTTTCTCTTCAATATATAGATGATTAAAAATAAAAATTGCTGTCTTAAATATATTTTTTATTTTTTTTATATGTTCTACTAAAATTCGTTTTTTATTTATTTTAAAAAAAAATTATTTCAATATTTTGTTAAAATTCTATATTTGTTAAATGTATGATTTTTTTTTTCAAACACTTGACGGTTGGTCACTTAATCTTTCCTCAATTTCAATTAATTTTTTTTATCCACACAAACCTCAAATCCAAAACATACTTAAAAAGATTAATTTAGTACACATAAACTAATGAAAACATACTTAAGAAGATTAATTTAATACCACATGAATTAATGACTTGATATATGACTTTGTATATTGATAAGATAAAACTTATCAGAAAAAGAGTTATCACAAAATTTAATTCCTAAAATATAAATAAAAGATTTATACTTAAAAGGTTTAATTTTTATAAAAATAAAATAAAATAGAAAATTTTAAATGTGTATTTAATTATTAAATATTAAATTAATAAAAATATATAATATATAATCCCTTAATTCTTCTGTTGAATCTTTATTTTAAAAAAATTATTACGGGATATTTGAATTTAAATATATATTGAAATTTCTTCTTTTTAACTTTCATCAATCTTAAAAACATCTTTAAAGTAATAAAATACCCTTTACTTGTTTTCTTCACAATATAATTTATTCCAAACATCTTTAGCTATTTTTGTAAATAACTTGTTCTCAATAAGCATAGTCAATCTATTAGAGTTGATTAAGTGGTGATATGTTTAAGTAGTATAGATACATAAAATCATAAGTTCTAACTTTAATATCATCATTCTAAAAAAAAAAGAACACAATTTTGGAAAAAATATCAGCTTTTTAACATATTTTTCAGTGGGTTTTTGAAAAAAAATATTTTAAATTTAAACTGAAATAAATATAGGTTAAATTTACTCTAATAATAAAAATAAATTAATTTTGATGTTCATGATCATCTTCCCAAGACATTGTTTGCTATAATTATTAACACAGAGATGTTATTAACACTATTTTGATAAAGAAAATGTGTGCCACGTGAATGTAACAAATATCTCTACAATTTGATAAATAAATCAAATATTTACAATTAAGAGGGGAAATATTTTAAAATAGAAATACAAGAAAAATTTATTTAAATCAATAAATGTTTCACTTAAATAATTTATTCATAATACATATTTAAAATTTGAACAACTAATGCAATATGTCAAAAAAAAAATATTTAAGAGAAAGAATAATACTCACCCATTTATCTTTGATATAGTCAATAACATCAACCATTAAACAATTTATTAACATGATTGATGGATCAATAAAACAATACACTCGCTTAGCGAGCCTTCGGAAGCTGAAAGGTCCAAGAGTCTTTAAAACATTGAAGTTGACGGAGTTTTAGAAGGGAGGGAGTAAAAAACAGAGTACAAGGAGAAGCTGAAGCGACAAAAAGAGTGTAGCAAAGAGAGCTTAGGTTAGAGGAGTGAAGTTTAGGGTTTAGAGGTTGTGACATCCTCAACCAGCCTTTACCATTCTCTTTCACTCAAAACTCATCCTTTCCTGTATTTAGAGCATATTTCTTGTAATGGAAGGCTAAGCCTCTTTGTTGGGGAGTTTTGCTCAAACCTTGATGTAACATTCTTTCACTATTTGTTTAATGTTATTTTTACGTGTTCATTGCATCTACCTATGCTTATTTTTACATGCTTGTGGCTTGATCACCCATTTGTATGTATAGTTAGGATTTTTTGCATTGGGAAATGCTTTAAAGCCTTAGAACTTGATAGAGTAAGCTAAAAATTTGTATGTCTAGGAATGAAGTATAGTGATCTAGTTCATATTATGTTGTAGGCTTAATGCAACTCTTTTAGACTAAGTTTGTTGAGGGATCAAGGACGAAGTTTAAAGAGAGTTAGGCTCATTCACTAGAGGGATCTTGGTTTGAGTAATTTTTCAACATAAAAACACTAGGATAATGTTAGATAGAGAAAAATACATAACAACATTAAGAGAAATTCAGTAGAATGACCCAAGGCCTTTTTACTTGACTGTTTTCACTTCCAAAATTCTAGATCTTTAGTTATATTTAATAGACTTTAGTACAAAATTCAACTTGATATTTACTTGCTTTTAATCCATACAAATGTTTGCATACTGTATGTATAGTGACTGAGTGAAACAAATTTCTTGTGGATTCGACACTCGGTCTTACCATTTTATATACTACTTGTGCGAATCGGTACACTTGCCGACCAGCGAACAAGTTTTTGGCGTCGTTGCTGGGGAATTTCTTTCCACTTAGATAGTATAATTCAGTTTGGAAACATTTATTCTCTATTCTTTGATTAATTTGTGAATAGATAGTTAGAATTCAATTTTTCTCTTGACTTGGTTAACTGCTGCTCTGTTTAGTGCTTCTTGTATGTGAGGTAATTCTTCAGCAAGGAATTTAGCTCCATTAGATTTGGAGATTGAAGCTACTTGCAGGAGAAACAACGCGGAAAGGAGGAGAAAAGCTTTGCAAGAGAAGACAACACAACTAAGTTCGGAGGGAGCTCATTCGTCTGAATCATCTTCAGCATTTCCAGTAGACTTGAGGGAATCCGAAGTTGGTGCGTCTGAAGCACATATCACCGTAGAGGACCAACCGCATAAGGTGACTCTCGAGGACTATTCTAGCTCTACCGTGCCACAATTTTTCACAAGTATTGCGCGACCGAAGGTTCAAGCTCATAACATCACATATCTTCATTCCTTGATCCAGCTGATTCAAGGAAATTTGTTTCATGGTTTGCCTAATGATGACCCTTACGCACACCTTGCCACATACATAGAAATCTGCAACACAGTGAAAATTACAGGTGTGCCGGAAGATGCAGTGAGGCTCAACTTGTTTTCATTTTCTTTGGCTGAAGAAGCCAAGAGGTGGCTGCATTCTTTTAAGGGAAACAACTTGAAGACGTGGGAAGAGGTAGTAGAGAAATTTCTGAAGAAGTACTTCCTAGAATCAAAGACAACTGAAGGCAAGGTAGCTATTTCCTCATTCCATCAGTTCCCAGATGAATCCTTGAGTGAAGCACTTGAAAGATTCCGTAGCTAGCTGCGGAAGACACCTACTCATGGATTCTCCGAGCCTATTCAGTTGAATATTTTCATTGATGGTTTGAGACTGCAATCCAAGCAATTATTGGATGCTTCTGCTGGAGGAAAGATTAAATTAAAGACTCCTGAAGAAGCAATGGAACTTATTGAGAATATGACTGCCAGTGGTCATGCTATTTTGCGTGATAGAACTCATGTACCCATAAAGAGAAGCCTATTAGAGCTCTTTTCACAAGATGCATTGTTGGCACAAAATAAGCTGCTAGCTAAGCAGCTAGAATCACTTACGCAAACATTTAGTAAGCTGCCAACACAGTAACAAGTGGCTCAAGCTTCTCATTCAGCAGTGATGTAGGTTGGAGGTTGCAGCATATGTGGAGGAGCTCATGAGTCTAGTTGTTGCATACCCCTAGATGATGCTACAAAGAAAGTGAATTATACAGGGAATCAGAACATATAGGGATTCCATGCAGGCGATTTTTCAGGTTACCAACAAGGTGCAAATTTTAATCAGAATCAAGGGCAAGGATGAAGGTCCCATCCAGAGAATCAGTTCAATAAAGACCAAGGAGGACCATCCAATAGACCTCAGAATCAGGGGCCTAGCTTGTACGAGAGGACCACCAAGATGGAAGAGACTTTGGCTCAGTTCATGCAAGTTTCAATGTCCAACCATAAGAGAACTGAGTCAGCTATAAAGAACTTGGAGATCTAAGTGGGACAACTAGCCAAGCAAATAGCTAACAATTCTTTTAGAGGTTTTGGGGCTAATACAGAGAAAAATCCAAAGGAAGAATGTAAGGATATCATAACTAGAAGCAAGAGGGAGACCATGGTGAAGGATGAGAGGAGGATTAGTGATGAGAATGAGTGGGAAGCTGAGAGAGAATAAGAAAAAGAGGAAGATCAGATGAGGGAGAAAAAAATAAATAATGAGGAGGAAGAAAAAAATGAACAAAATGAAAAAAATAGAGAAAATGAGGAAGAGAAAAAGACAGAGTGAGTTGGCCAGAGAAAGGAAGAATGAGGTTGTTCCATGTACAGGGAAGGAAGCACCATACCTTTTGGTACCATCCAAGAAAGACAAGGAACGACACTTTGCATGTTTCCTTAATATCTTCAAGAAATTGGAGATAACTATCCCATTTGGAGAAGCCTTGCAACAAATATCACTCTACTCCAAGTTTCTTAAAGATCTGCTGACCAAGAAGGGCAAATATATTCACAGTGATAACATTGTGGTGGAGGGAAATTGCAATGTTGTTATCCAGAGAATTCTTCCACCAAAACACAAGGATCCAGGGAGTGTCACAATCCCTTGCTCGATTGGTGGGGTGTCAGTTGGAAAAACCCTTATTGACTTAGGGGCCAACATTAATTTGATGCCTCTATCCATGTGTAGAAGGATTAGAGAGCTGGAAATCATGCCAACAAGAATGACATTGCAACTGGCAAATCGGTCAATTACAAGGTTGTATGGCGTAGTTGAAGACGTATTGGTCAAAGTGTGGCAATTTACTTTCCTTGTAGACTTCGTGATTATGGACATTGAAGAAAATGCTGAAATCTCGTTGATTTTAGGCCGTCCCTTCATGTTAACAGCCAATTGTGTGGTAGATATGGGGAAAGGTAATCTTGAAATGAGTGTGGATGACCAGAAGGTCACATTTGATTTGTTTGATGCAGCAAAGCACTCAATTGACCAAAATATTTGTTCTAAGATGGATGAGATTGAGAATGGGATAGCTTAGATGACCAGAGCTAAGATTACACAGGACCCTTAGAGGTAAAAATGCGTCAAGCTAGTGACGTTAAAGAAGCGCTTACTGGGAGGCAACCCAGCTTTTTCTTTATTTTCTCAATCATTATTTTCTGTTCACCATTGCATATAGCTAGGTTTCAATTTATCTGTGATTGCCAGAGTAAGACATCAACATGTTTTTGTATGATAGAGGGGTTGGCAACAGCTTCTATGAAGCAAAGGATGAGGAAAAAACTTAGAAAATTTTTTAGTCATCCACTCGCTCAGCGCACCCTATGCGTTAAGCGAGACATACCTCATGCACTGAGCGAGTATTATCTCTCGCTAAGCGAGCCAACCCCCACCTATTGGCTGAAAGGGTCTTGCTAAGCGAGACAGTTGTGCTAAGCCCAAAAACCTCTCGGGTTGTGCAATTAATGGAATAAGGCTAAGCGAGCAAGCTCGCTAAGCACATCAAAACGTCTCACTAAGCACATCTGTGCGCTAAGCACACATCACTCTCTGCGTGGACCCCCATGTCAATTGGGCTAAGCGGGTCATACCCGTTAAGCCCAAAACTCTCTCTAGAATGGCATTGTGCTAAGCGAGACCATCTTGCTAAGCGTGACCCCACTACTGCATCTTGAGGCATTTAATCTGCTAAGCCGGCCATGTCCCGCTTAGCGAAAGTTACAGACCAATCAGAGCTGCATAACTCACTAAGCGCGCACCTATGCGCTGAGCCCAAAACCTTATCGAGTTTTCTAATTTTCGAATTGGGCTAAGCTAGCATGTCTAGCTAAGCGCATGAGTTTAAATCCTAAAAATTCAAACGTTATTGAGTGGTCGCTTAGCGAGTCACTTGCGCTAAGAGAGACAGTTGAAACTGCCAAAAATAAAACATAATTGCCTTAAGCAGTTACCATTTGCACAAAATATAACTCCCACTCCCATCATTGGCTTTCAATTGCATTGTTGCACTGTACTCATCTTACTACTCTGTTTCTTTGCCTTCATCTTGCTCATCACTTCAATTTTCTACAATCCAAGTAAGTACCCCTTGCTTTTCCTTTTTAATTTCATTTTTGAACCCTAGGGTAGAAGACACTTTACTTTCTCTATGATTTTTGATTTTGTGTTGTTGTTGCTGCTGATTAGTTAGTTGTTTGATGTTCGGAGTTTAGTTTAGCGTATAATGTAGGTTTAATTGATGGGTTTTGCTTAGATTTCCTAGGCCTGAAAGTGGTTAGGGAGTTGAGGCTTCGAAGCCCTAATTTTTTTTTTCTGGAAATTTCGATGTACCGCTAAGCGAGCCTACTCGCTAAGCAAGTTCATCCATTTTAGATGAATTTTTGGGATTTCAAATGAACTCCCTAAGTCGGCCATGTCCCGCTCGGCGCGTTCATCATTTCTGTTTGAATTTATGCTTTTATTTATGAACTCGCTAAGCTGGAATTTCGCGCTTAGCGAGTCAATTTAGTTAGGTCTAAGTCTTAGAGGTTGTTGGTATTCTAATTGGGGCTAAGAGAGCCACGCTCGCTAAGCCACCATGCCTCTGAAGTTTGAATAAGCCTAGGCTAAGCGAGTCTGTCTTGCTAAGCCCAAGGCAATTTAGTTTTGCTGAATTGTGTTCATGTGTTAAGCGAGTTGTGCCCGTTAAGCGCAATTTCTTCTTTGTTTTTGAATAAGGCTTAGCGAGCCTACTCACTAAGCCATTTATGTTCAAGTGGTCAAGTCAGGCTAAGCGCCCACTGGCGCTAATCCTATGTAGTGTGTTGCGCTAAGCGAGCCATGCTCGCTAAGCGCAATTACCTCTCTGTTAGAGAATAAGGCTTAGCGAGCCATGCTCGCTTAACCATTGTGCTATTTTAGCTAAGCGAGGGTGTCTCGCTTAGCCAGAGTCTTTATTTTTCAGTAGTCACGCTAAGCGCACCCTGCGTGCTAAGTGTATCATGTCATTTTTTTAAGACGCACTAAGCGAGCCAGTCTCGCTGAATGCCCAGTCCTTTTTCCTGTTTTATTTTTCTGCTTTCAGTCTTGAGTAAAACCTGTGTAATTGTTTTTCCTGTGATTCTTTTGATTCAGATTGCCTCCAGAAAGAGGAAATCATCCACATCCCAGCCTCAAGAACCCTACGACACGATGAGATTCGTTTCTAAGGTTGCTTGGGAGCGATATGAGCAGAATGCTCATTCCAGGAACATCCTCCCTAAGAGGAGTGTGGACCTCTATGTTACGCAGTATGATGAGTTATGTAAGGAGCTCGAGCGGAGGCGGTGGCATAAAGCCTTGACCAGGCAGCCTGATGGTCGCATTGATGTGGTCCTGGTTAAGGAATTTTATGCCAACCTGTTTGACCCAGAGGAAAAGTCCCCCAGACAGGTTAGAGTACGGGGCAAGCTGAGAAAGTTTGATGGGGAGACGCTTAACGCATTCTTGGAGACCCCGATGGTTTTGGAGCCAGGGGAGCGCTACTCAGCCTACTCCAGGTTTTGCCATACGCACCCAGACCCTCAGGAGCTCGCCGCCAGGCTATGTATCCCAAGGCGCGGTTTTGTTCTTAATGCTGAAGGAGCATCCTAGAAGCTCCTGAGGAAGGATCTCACTACCTTGGCCCAAACCTGGAGTGTCTTGTCCTACTCTAACCTCGCCCCCACCTCTCATACATCCGATCTTAATATGGACAGGGTGAGGTTAGTGTATGGTCTGGTGACAAAGATAGATATGGACATGGGCTCGTTTATTTTAGGCCAGATTTCTCAGATGGCCCAATCCAACTCCTCTCGGCTTGGCTTCCCTGCCCTCATCACCGCTTTATGCATCTCCAGAGGAGTTTTCCCAGACTCATTAACCTTCGAATTCCTCAACCTTGCCATTAATTTGGCATATATCAGAAAGAACTGCTAGAACCCGGATGATCTCACAATCACTTTTCCGGGGACCCGCAAGACCAAGGCTCGGGGACCCTCTAATGCTTCCACTTTTGCTCTCATTACTGCTCCTCCTACTTCTACACCAACTCCACCACCAGTTCCTGCTCCTGCCCCTTATACTTCAGCACCCTCCGACACCTCTGCTCAGAGCTCAAACATTCTGGTGTCGATGCTATAGAGCCTTCACCATGACTTATGCCTAGTGATGTAGAGCATTCATGATCTGGCTTAGCATCAGCCCATCATCAGCATGGAGGACTTTATGGCCTAGGTGGCCTGGCCAGGAGTCCAGCCTTCTCCTGCGGGGGGAGGTGAGGCTCCTACAACCTTGGAACCGACGCCAGACGCCACACCGGAGGAGATGCCTCAGGACACTCCTGCCGCCACACCGACCGAGGCTACTGAGGAGGGAGATAGCACTACAGACACAAATTATGTTGCAGACATGGCAGCAGCACAGAGCACTTGGGATCCCTGGCCTACTCCAGCACAGGACACGTCTTTGCCAGCCCAGGATGCTCCTTCCTCACCTCAGGACGACCCTACACTGGCACAGGAGGACTGAAGACAGGATTCATTTACATTTTCTGCTATTTAGATTCAGTTTTTAAAATTTCAGTTTAGTTTTAGTTTATTTACTTATTTAGCATAATTTATAGTTTTTGGAACAATTTACAGTTTTTAAACTTTATGCAGTGGTAGTTTTTGAAACATGTTTTGGTGTTTGTTGAATTAATTTGAATCCGATTGATTGCATGACTTGAGTGAATTGTGATGTTAGATCACGTGCCTTGAATAAGTATGCGGTAGTTAGAAGAGAAAGAACATGAATTAGGCGTGTGAGTGAAAATGTTAGTTTGTTTGACAAGTAAATAGTGAAGGTAATCATTGGCCATAACCCGGTGAGTTGTGTGAACTTAAATTGTGAGAGAACGACTAGTATCAAGTACCGATTTTTGCATGAATCTTTGAATACTGAATGAATGCATGATTTGGAAATGATGAAGGCCATGATTGATTGATTTATCCACTTAGCCAAATAGCTTTACCCTGTTCATGAATGATGAAACCTTTGCACCCATTTTGAGCTTTAATCTGATTGAATGAATTGAACCCTAAGCCTGTTTGAAATTATAATCTCCATCTACCTTTCTTTAGGTTGTAGGAGAGCATTGTGGTTCAAAGCAAATTTGTACCAAATTTGGGGGAGTGCATTTGGTGATTTTGATTGTGGTAAGGAAAGAAACAACCACAGGAAATTGTTTAAAGAAGCAGTAAGTAAAAACTGCTAATATAAAAAAAAAGAGAAAATTAAAGTTTCAAGAATAAGCAAAGCTTTTGTGTGCTGTTGCTTAAGCTAAGTGTCTTATATGATTGTGAAGCTGGAAATAAAAGGGAAAAGGTGATCTAAGGATGAATGCTCTCCTAGAACCTAAGTTTTGCATCCTAGAAAAACCATGAATTGTTTGTAGCCCAGCCTCATTACAAGCCAAGAAAGTCCTTCAGATTCAATTTGTGTGTTTGTGATTGTTGACATGAGATGAAATGCAAAAGTTGAGACTTGTGTTGGTTGTTAATTTGAAGAATTACCTTAAACACTTGTGCTTATGAGAGAAACAGTTACCATGAGGATTAGGCTTGATGAACCTTCCTTGATACCTGTCTTGCTTGCTAGCTTATTTCATTTGTGCTACATAATGAACATGTTCATATCTTTGAAATATTGCATATCTTTATGAAGGGCTATTGGTTGAAGTATTGCTAGCCACTTATGTTCATGCGATTGAATATTTTGGAGCAAACACATTTTTGGTTAACCACTGTGAATTCTGTCAATTGAGGACAAGTAAATTGTTCTTTCTTTTCTTGAGGACAAGCAAAATTGTAAATTTGGGGGAGTTTGTTAGTCACTATTCATTAGTTAGTTTTATGTTGGATATTTGCAAGGAAATAGCGCCTTACCTCTAATTTATGGTTCTTTTTGTAGGAATTATACATATTTTTATGTTTAGTGTGATTTTATAGACTAGATACTACCATTTTGTGAATTAATATTGAAACCACTTCAGTTTCAGGCAAAAGAAGATAAGGTTCAAGTAGCCAAAGACTCGCTCAGCGAGGCAGATTCGCTTAGCGAGTGACATCCGCTAAGCAAGTCATACAGTTCGCTTAGCGGGTTGGGAAACCCTAGAAGAGAAAAAGTTAGAGATGTGCTTGCCCAACACACAGCCAGCCAGCCCAGCAAGGATGTTGTCTCTTCTCGCGCTCAGCGTGCCCAGTCTCACTAAGCCAAAATTCACTTACTCTCGCTTAGCGAGCCAATCTCGCTAAGCGAGCCTTCAGAAGCTAAAAGGTCCAAGAGCTTTTAAAACATTGAAGTTGACAGAGTTTTAGAAGGGAGGGAGTCGAAAATAGAGCACAAGGAGAAGCTGAAGCGACAAAAAGAGTGCAGCAAAGAGAGCTTAGGTTAGAGGAGTGAAGTTTAGGGTTTAGAGGTTGTAGGAGACATCCTCAACCAGCCTTTGACATTCTCTTTCACTCAAAAATCACATTTCTTGTATTGAGAGCATATTTCTTGTAATGGAAGGCTAAGCCTGTTTGTTGGGGAGTTCTGCTGAAACCTTGATGTAACATTCTTTCACTATCTGTTTAATGTTATTTTTATGTGTTCATTGTTTCTACCTATGCTTATTTTTACATGCTTGTGGCTTGATCACCCATTTATATGTATAGTTAGGATTTTTTGCATTGGGAAATGCTTTAAAGCCTTAGAACTTGGCAGAGCAAGCTAGAAATTTGTATGTCTAAGAATGGAGTGCAGTGATCTAGTTCATATTATGTTGTTGGCTTAATGCAACTCTTTTAGACTAAGTTTGTTGAGGGATTAAGGATGAAGTTTAAAGAGAGTTAAGCTCATTCAGTAGAGGGATCTTGGTTTGAGTAATTTCTTAACATAAGAACACTAGGATAACGTTAGATAGAGAAAAATACATAACAACATCAAGAGAAATTCAGTAGAACGACCCAACGCCTTTTTACTTGATTGTTTTCACTTTCAAAATTCTAGATCTTTAGTTATATTAAATAGACTATAGTACAGAATTCAACTTAATATTTACTTGCTTTTAATCCATACAAATGTTTGCATACTATATGTACAATGTCTGAGTGAAACAAATTTCCTGTGGATTCGACACTCGGTCTTACCGTTTTATATACTACTTGTGTAAATCGATACACTTGCCGACCAGTGAACACTATATGTTTTTGCTGGTTCAAAAGTTTGGAAATCTAATGCTTCGTTCACTCTTACATTTTAATGTGTAAATTGTAGTTATGTCATGCATACTTTTTGTTAGATAAAAAAATGAGTTCAATTGTATGTGACATTAATAAAGATAACATGCTTTATCTTTAGAAGATGTTTTAATGTTTTAGGGGGTGTTTGTTTTAGGTTATCCTACTCTATTCTTAGGAATACAAGGTTAGGAATATCTATTACTATGTTCGTTAAGAGGTAATAAGATATTTAGTCCTGAGTATATTTTATTCCCAGGAAACTATTATACCCATGTTCTATACATTTCTATTATATGCTATTTTGTTTTAAGAAAGTGCTTGAAAAAGCAAAAAAAGTCATAGGATTGTTACGAAAGAAGCTTAATTAGGGAAATACAAGTTCGTAGGATTATTTTCATAAGTGATGTGGCTTGTATTGAGAATACAAGGATGAATAGAGCCACATCCTATAAACTATGCAACATTCTGAAAATCATGGGTGGGTTGCGTCCTTCTAGAGATATGTGTGTTAAAGAGTTGTGGCCACATTTTTACACATATTAGCACATCATGTTAAGAATAAAGTGATAAGAAGATAATTTGTAAGGTTTGGTGAAACAATTAGCAAACACTTTTCAAAAAGATAAAATTATTTTTTATATGTCTTTGGTCATTTGTAACGACCCGCTTCATCACTATGATCATCATTCTAAACCGTGAAAATTTCAATTTTTAAATGAAAATTCCGTTAATTTGCTTATGAAAAATGAAAGTAAATTTTTTGCGATATATATTCACCAAACAATGCGCAATTACTTAAATGAATACATATATAGATATAGTAACTCAGTACACATCATCCACATAATGGAAAGTAAATTAACTTATACATATAATTAAATCTATGATTTACATTCTTAATTTTAAAAAAAAGAATTATAGAACCAACTACGGAGGAGTTGATTAACAAAATACAACTCTTTTCCAAAATAATCTCAATGTCATCACGTCAGCTTGGCAGCTTCACAAAAGAATCACACTTCACGTATTCTACTGTTGTCCTTCTACCCCATGAACAAAGGTTCGTGATCATCATAGGTACCAACTAAATGGTACAAAAATTGCAAGGGTGAGTTTATTATAAAAGAAATTAACACAAAAAAATCAAATAACCATGATTAGTAAGAAAACATTAATAAATAGCATAAGCATGCACAAACATTCATTAGTCCAACTACACTCAACAAGTAGTCATCATCCATCCATAATTCCAATCAATCATGCTCAATATGAAGCATGCACCTGACCTCATCTCTCAAGTGCAATGTGGTACCATTCATCAAGGAAATAGCCTAAGCATGTACGCATGAAACTCTCACTTAGGAAAACTAGGCAGCAAGTGTCGAGGTCACCCTGTCATCCATAGGCAACTCCCCCCCATGATGATCAGCCTGAGTCTCAAGGTAGTTCTAAACCGAGTGACATGCCCCCAAGTACAAGTATTCCCCCTCATGAGAAACTACAAGTACTTACTAACAAAGTTTATACTATTTTCATGCAATATGAAGTATGAAACATGGGCACCATCAATGTACTGACCGTGGATAATAAAAAAATTCTAAACCATCCCCCTCCAGAGATGCTTAAAACTCTTTAACCATTATATTTCCCCCACCAGGGATATCCAACATGGGCATTGTACCCCCATGTACATACACAACATACATAATCACAATGGCATTTTCAACATCATCAACATCTCATCTCAATGTCATTATCAACATGAAAATTGTCTCATCTCAATGTCATTCTCAACATCAACATCATCTCATCTCAATGTCATTATCAATATCAATATTGTCTCATCTTAATTTCATTCTCAACATCAACATCATCTCATATCTACATAATCATCAATAACAACATCATCTCATATCAATATTATCATAAACACCAACATAGTCTTGTATCATCTTCAATAACAACATCATTCTCTATCGACATTATCATAAACATCAACGTCACCTTATATCAATTAATATCATCAATAACAATATCATTGGCAAATCATATTCTTCATATACATACATATATAGTTCATGCCTGAGATTCACACTCCCCAGGTCTTCAGATAACACAAGTTTAATAAAAATAATAATGTCATCTATCAATAATAGACGTATCGCATCCCATTAGTCAAAAACATTGTTTTCTTGAAAACTAGCGTGCAACAGGGACAAGCATACATCCCCATAGTTAGGTTCCCTGACCCCAACTATGGTATCAAAAGCCGTAAATTATAATAAACTCCCTTCACCTATCATGAGTTGTCTGTCAATTCCTCTTTGCGTCACTCAGAGACCTCTCTCGTTCATGTTTGTCAATCCAAATGCAAGGTTCTATATACCAAATTGAAGGAAATTTAGTATAGATTTCAAAAACAAGGTTAATAACAACATTTAGGATCAATTACCCCTGTCAAAACATAAAGGGCTAAAGGGCATTTCAGATTCTACTAAAAGGAGATGTCATTTTGAAATTTCGATCATGCCAATGTGACTGAGGTTTAGTTAAGGTCACAAAAATAAAATTAATTTTATAAAAAGATAACTTTTACAACGTCTCATTTTCAAGGGTTTTTAAAGGAAGTATAAAAACACCCTATTACAGTACCAAAAACACAAGAGACACTAAGAGAAACTCAAACTAACTAAGGGAAAGACTTAGAAGTCATGATTACCTCAGAGAAGCTACGAAAGAAAGGATTGGGAGATTTTTCTCCACCGAATCCTTGAGGTGGATTCTGAGGGTTCCTCTCCGATTAAAATGTTCCTCTCGGTGTGGGAGTTTGGCGACAAGCAATGGTGGCTCATAGTGGCCACCAGTGGTCGTGGGTGGTGGAGGAGGAGTTTGTAGGGTGGTTTGGACAAAGTTTTGAGAGAGAGGCTTGAAATTGTGTTTCTCATGCTGAAAAACGTATTAATAATTTGCATATCTCACTAAGCAAGAATCCACTTTTGGCACTAAGCGCGAATTTTCGTGCTTAGTGCAATTCCTCTCAGGTTGGGATTTGTGCTGAGTGCGACAATTCATGTTAAGTGCAATTCCTCTTGCGCTAAGTGCGACAATTTTCGCTCAGCGCAATTCCCTCTAGGGTTGAAATTGCACTTAGCGCACTTCTCGTGCTAAGAGAGAGGTTGAAAGTTATTATTTTGTAAATCCCAACAGTCAAACCGTGGGGAAATATCTTTGGAATCTCTAGTCAAAATTGAAGATGATCCAACGGTTAACGAATCCAAGATCATGATTTTACTAGAATAGGTTTAGGTAAAATTTGAAATCTCATAATTTCAACTTAGGTCAATAAAACTCCACATAACTCAACATCCACATCAATCAAATCACACATGACTAATTCCCACCATACCTAAACTCATTCAAGTCAATCATATAATCAAATAACACGATAAATACAATTAAACATCGATTTATAATTAACGATATTTCAGGGTGCTACATCATTGCCTTGTTAACTTTGGGTTATACAATGTGTACTGTCATTGTATTAATGCTCATTTGAAAATGATTTGGTCTTATGAGAAATATAAACCTTTTATTCTCATCCAATGGTAGTGTTGCAACCAGAATTGAGAAAAGGGAAAGGGGGAGATTTTTCTATAAAAAGAAACTTTTGTTCAAATATTTGGAGGGAAGTGAAGGGGAGTCCATAGCGTCTACCAATTTTTCCATATCCCCCTCTTTCATCTATACTCAATACCATTATTTTCTTGAATTATAAATGATATTATTATTTATACATTCATAATTCAATATATATAGATATGAATGGGATCAAAATTATTTTCCTCTCATTTTTATTCCTAGTACAATTCTAGGAGGCTTAACGTCCCAAACTTCTGCCTTATGATAGATGGCAATAGCACCAATCCAACCCACTCATGACACAACCTGTAAGGAACCAACATTTGCAAATAATTCCAAATATTTACTTGAGGCTTTGTTTTGGTAAGTTAGTTTTATGAATCTCAAGACAACTTCTTGTAACACTTTGCAACAATCTATACACTTGATGTTCGCCAAGATTAGTTGTACAATCATATGATCAATTCCCTTCCCCATCAATACTAAATTCAGTCTGATAAGATGTATAAAATAACTGTAAGTTTACATGACTACATAACTTAGTATTTTTCTATACACAAGCATTAAACCTCAGGCTTTGTTGCAGACAAGATAACATGTTCGTTGGTTAGATACTTAGATTAATGTACAATAAAGAATGTGATTGTAAGCGCCAACTCTTTCCAATTTTTGTAGCTAACACTCAAAGTGCCACCTACTAGAGCATCCAAAACATTTTTAGCAAAAAACATACTTAAGCCAACTTAAGCCACATACTTAAGCCAACTTGACCCACAAACTTAAATTAGTTAGATAGTCAACCTGCAAATGGGTCAAAAACACTTTGAAAGCTAATGGTGGTTCCAAGCTTATTTTTGTCTAGATTTTCCTCCTTTGATTGGTTAATCTTCACTTGGAAAACTAAGAAGCTAAAAATTTTGTTATTTGATAATTGATTATTCAATTGCTCTCTGCATAGAATGAGTTTTGGGATGAAACCATTTCCCACAATTTTGTATTACCAAAGTGTAGTTCTCCACAAAATTCCATAGCCATCAGACTTATATAACTCATTTCAAACCCCTAAGTTTATTTTGACCCAAAACTAGTTCATTTGGTGATCCGAAAAGCCTAGATTTTGATCTGGGATGAATTTCAATGTGAGACCAGGTTCTGCAATCCTATTTTTAGGTGCACAAAATCCATTTTGAGGATTTACAAAATTTCTTCCCTCGGATTTTAAATTCACCTTTGAAAACCACCTATTTTCTAAATCGTTTTTAACCCAAACTTTAAATGGATGCCATTTTCAAACTACTTGAGCTTTTCAAGTGAAACCAAAGCCCACAAATTTGTTTTGATACCTTATAATTTGTTTTGATACCCTATAAAAAAACCTGTTTTCTCGAAACTTGATAATAATCTAAGTGGAGTTTTAAAACCAATTTGAAATTTGTAAACTTGAACTGTATTAAATTTCTTTGATTTAAATTGATTTGATATTCTCTTTCTTGACAACATTATATGTCTTTGATTTTTTATGTTAAATGGGAATTACGTGGTTGACCTGAATGGTTTTAGGGAAAAATTTGTGTGGACTTGTGTATACTCCTTTTTAGTAATAAAAGATTCAACATTTATAATGTTTAGTAAACATTTGAAAGCATGATTTCAAAGAGAAAGTAAAATTAGTTACAATGTGAAGCAGACTATTTAGTCAAACCATTGATCAAGCCAAAGTCATTTAGTCATATTTAATGCACACTAAATCTATTTTCTAGTTCCAAAATGTTGAGTTTTGTGCTCAAACTTTGTGGATTACGTATTGACACGAATCTTCCCTAACTTCAATGATTTAGTGTGCATTAAAATACACACACACACACACACAGATAGATATATATATATATATATATATATATATATATATATATATATATATATATATATATTCTTAGCTTCTTGATCTTTATAATTGGATAGCATTACTATATAAATTTTAGGCACTTTAGAATGTGCATTTGTGAGTCTTCACACCTTTCAATATTAAAATATAGTGTAGCCATATACTGGGGAAGAGGGTTTTTGAATCTCTGGCTTAAATTCTGATTCATAGAACATAACAAATGAAGGAGAGATGTTGACCCATAGAGAATAAATATATATGCATGCATTTTTTTGCTTTTGATCATGCTCTTCAATTTTCATGAGCTCAAGATTTAATAATATATAGGAAAAACTTGTAATTTAAACTTATGGACAAATATTAAAAAAAAATAGGACAAGACTTGTTTATTGAAATAGAAAACAAAATAAACAGATTAGTGTTATAATTGATAAGAAAAGTGTGCAAAGAAACATTTTATATATGACTTAAATATGTTTTTGATCCCTGATGTATACCCGTTTTTGACATTTGGTCTCTAATAAATTTTTTCTTCGAATTGGGTCCCTAATATTTTAAAAGTTTTGTTCGAGGTCTTTGCCGTTAGTCAGGATCCGTTAACTACTTATGTGAATGTTAACTGGCCATGTAGGCATGTCACATGTGATGCCATGTGTAATATTTATGTGAGTGGGATTCCACGTTGAATTTTTTTTAATTTTTTAAAAGTAGAAACAACATCATTTTTTATTCCATTTTGGTTGTTTGTTTCTCTCTTTCTCTTTCCCTGCTAGGTTCAGAAATCACGCTCTATCTTTCCTCCTCAACGAAATTATAGTTGGCGATCGATGTGCTCGATGAATCTCCACCATTCGTCAACTGTTGCATGAACCACCAACCAAAAATCAAACCTACGTTGGAGGTACCGTAAATCGATCAACAAACCTAAACTTAGGAGGAAAAAATCCAAATCTTAAAAACCAGGTTGCAGTTGTGGTGTGTGACAGGTTTAGAGAAGAAGCCGCAGGCAAAGATGACAAATGTGTTGTGTCGATGGTCCTCTTGTAGTGTGTGGCCTCCATATGCTCTATGAACTTGGGCTCATTGGAGAAGTCGAGGTAGTCATAACCCACGACGGTGCATGCGACCATAACGGGCTCACTGTGGAGGCGGAAAGGGACTACACAATTAACGAGGGGAAAAAGGGAGAAAGCATGTAGAGTTTGGGTTTCAAGCTATTGTTGTTGAGTGGTTGGGGTTGGCTTTCACAAAGGAGGGATCAACTTGGACGAAGGTGGAAAGTTTGGGTTCCAACCCCCTCGGTTGCATCGTCGCCTTTACCGTCGCACCTCAGCTACCCGGACTTCGTGGGCGGTGACACACACATCATCGTGTCTGAACATGCTGCCTCACTCGCAGACCTTTCCATGTGCCTCTCGAAAACTTTCCTGAAAGGAAGACCCTTCACGCTCAAGTACCAACTTCCCAATGAGGACCTCGATTCCCTCATCTTTGTCACCACCAACAAGGACCTCGAGAACATGACCGTCAAACCCTCCCGAATCCACCTCTTCCTCTTCCCCACCAAACTTGAATCCACTCACTCTATCCTTCCCCAAATTCATGACACGTTAGCCAAATCAGATGATTGGTTTTTGAATGCGTTAAATGACATCGTTTAGCATTAAACAAATTTTAAAAGAAAAAATTCCAATGTGGCATCCCACTCACACAAATATTACACGTGGCATGCCTTTTATATATTTATGTTATTATAACCTGGTTCCTAGTTATTTGTAAGCTATGGTTTTATCCTTCATCACATTTTGTGCTTTGACAAGTTAATAAATTTTTTTTATTTGACTTATCAATAAAAAGATATTTTTTAAGTAAAAATATGTTGGGATTTCCTCACAAATGATTATATAATACAAGACATCTCAATATTAAAGGCCAATGAAGTTATAATAGTTAGTTGTGAGATCATGCCCATGTTTAATTTTCTAAATCAAAAATAAAAAATAAGAATTTGTTGCATAAAATTAAAAGGAACCATAAGTGTAAATTGTTAATAAAAGGATATTAATAATTGATAAATATAAATGATATTAAATATTAGTTATAATTTTTTTCTAAAATAATTTATAAACATAAAGGAGTATTAATTATAAAATATGTATAGTTGTAATATTTATTTTATTTTTTATGTATTATAGTAAAAATTAATATCTTTTATATAATAAGGGCATTTTGATAATTATAACATTTATTCCTAGAAAAATATATTTGAACCCAAACACATGTTTAATGCTACCTGGGAATATAAAAAAGATTCCCATGAATTTACCAAACATGTTTTATTACAACATTGGAATGCTATTCTCGGGCACATTATTCCCTAGAATGTTATTCCTGAGAATAAAAATAGATAACTTAAACAAACACCCCCTTAGTTACTGAAGAAATCTTATTCAAGGAAATATTGGTTCTTAATTTGCTTGGGGATTATTGCATCAAGAATTGAGGAACTATTTTCTCTCTGTACTCCGCATAGTCTCTATATATATTTTTATTTGAATAGTAATATGAATCGTGATACTTCTTTTTTTATTTAAAAGTTTAGCGGAAATATATTTTTGATAGAAAGAAAAAATAGGCATAAGAATTGTCATAGATACAATGATGAGCACAAAAATTCTAAATTATAAGAACAATTATATATAAAAATTTGTGGAAGTAATAATAGCTTTTTACATGGTACCCTTTTAGTGTCACATGATACCCTTATGTTAATAATACCATTTTGCCAAACGAAAGCTAATATGCCCATGCTAAAAGTGTGACACCATAATGGACCAATTGTGACAAATTTCAAACAAAACTAACCACAAAATTCCAACAACCACATCATGAATATTTCATTGTATTTTACCTCATAATTTGACCAAATTCCAAATGCATAAGCCATAACACAATATTAAACATATAGTTTTCATGTATCAACTACAAAGTAGCAAGACAATCTCATTTGCTCTAAAATGGACAAAACTACCTCCACATTGTCTACACACAATGAAATAGTGATAAACCATTATTTGACTGAGTTTGAGCCCCATATTTTCCCCCAATTTATCCTTTTCTTTTTTACTGAATTTCTTGCCAGAGCCCATGTTTTGATGTAAGTTTGTGTTAGACAGGAGATCAAAGTCAATTGAGGGGGAAAAAACTGAAAAAAGGAAAAAAAAAGTGCACTATGATGAAGAATGGTCGTGCTCATTTGAGCACACTCGTGCTCTTTGAAAGCATGGTTGTGCTCGTTCCAGCACACTTATGCTCCTCCTCTCGAGACACACCTATGCTTTGATTGAGAATTGGAAATTAGTGTCAGATTTTTTGAGAACGACCGTGGTCCTTAGAGCACGATCGTGCTCATCCTAGAACATCCACAAGATGATCCCAACACACCCATGCTTTGATTTTTTTAAAATTGGAAATTAGTGTCAGATCTTTTGAGAACGACTGTGGTCCTCATAGAAGATCGTGCTCATCCTAGAAAACCCACAAGATGACTGTTCTCCAAATTTCATAAAAGGGTCCTTAGCGTCAGTAGTATTTTCTGAGAATGGTTGTCCTGTTGTTCAACACAGTCATGCTCCCTTCCACGTCGAATTTTTTTATGCATTTTAATTATAAATTGGAAGGGAAAAGGGGAAGAGGGGAAAAGGGGAAAAGGGGAAAAGGGTATCTTTTACTCATTTTTGAACACTAGAGGGTTCTTGTGCTTAGGAGTGCGCAAGGGACAATTGGAGTCATAATCTATAAGGGTTTTCGATCTCTTTCATTCTTAATGATATTTCATACATTGTTTGGTTGTATTATGACTATGATTGACTAAACCCTTAGGTTCAAATTCTATATTTTAATTGATTTTTTTGATGTTATTCAACTAATCGTATCATTTTATTATCTTAACTTTCATATTGGACCTAATCACTCTAATTCATAGTTGATTGCATGTCAGTGATCATCTTTTCATAATCAACTAATTTGTAGAATGATAAAGTTCATAAAAACTTGCATGATTAAACTAGTGGCTTGAATCCCTTTATGAATCTCTATATTATTCATCATTAACCCTAAATTAAATCCCAAATGACCAATTGAGGTTTAATTTAGGGGGAAAAGTATTTTCAAACCTTGACCATTGGTTGGCAATTAATTTAACAGGAAATCAACAGTTACTTGTTAATTTAGGGTTCTTAGTTATAATTAGAATCAGGGGAAAACGGGTACATGATAATTCATAATTTGACTTATCTCCATTCACACATTTCTTTCTCAAAAACTTTTTGCTTAGCTTAATTTATTTTTTTTAGTACAATTGGTGAAACAATATCAAACACAAGATAAAATCCCAAAATTATTTAGTTTGTGCAAATTGGATTATTTAAGAACACAACTAGTTTCTAGGATACTTTATCTAATCTTTCGAGTCCAGAATACTATTGCATAGAGTACACTTGCCCTTTAACAAACATTTTACTCATCAATTAGAACACTACAAACTCCCCCTTTATTTGTCTCGTAACCACAAAGGCACTTTCAAGTCTTTTGAACCAATTTTCAAGTTCCTTAAACTATTTGAAAGCATATAGATTGCATTTCTTATGAGCCTATTGTTTAATTGGTGGCATTAATTTTTTTATTTATCATGATATATTTTTTGGGCTTTTGTTTCTAACTTTTTCTCATTCAGGCACCCCAAATTAATCATATAATTAATATAATAATTATTATTCTTATGTTTTATATGTATAATTCCATAGAAAATCATGAAAGTTATAAATAGAAAAATAACAAGAACAATTCCCCTTCTTTCACTTTTACACATGCATGCTAGTATTCAATTATCTTAAAATCAAATTACACTAGCATCCCTTGAGTTTTTTTTTTTTTTTGTTTTTTTTCAAATTACACATAATGTCACTTTTTTTCTATTCCAACACTAACCTCATTTATGTTTTAAAACATTACACTTTATTTGGGTGAGACAATTGTATAAGTACTTTATTTATTACAAAATTACAGAAAAAACCTTATAAACATGATAGAATCAATATACAAGTATCAAATACAACCCCTTAACCAAGTACTGTAGCCAAAAATTAAGCAGAGCAAATGAAAATAACCTACATCATCTTATGAGCTTGTAAATCAATTTAGCATGTAAAACAAAGCTACCAATCAACTCTCTACATGTAAGTTCCCTTCCTCTATAGAATCATGCAACCTTTACATCACATCCCTATATTATTTAATGCATTAGCAAATTTTCCAATCCATTGTTGCAACACATCATTCAATACCTGCAAACATTGGAAGTCAATCTCAAATTTCCCAACTCATTACATTTGAAACCAACAAAAAATAACAAAAGCAAGAAATATCCCCATCACCCTTCTAAATAATAATTATGTATCTTTGTACTAAATACTAACATTGTGAGCATTAAATCATGTGTACACTAATAATGTTTTAGTATAAATCACCAAAACAATTCAACCCCTTCACTATTGTCATCAAATTGATGCAACCACAAAAACCATAAAACAAAGCCTCACTCCTCTTTGGAGCATTTTATCAAACAACTTTTCTATTACATCCAAATACATGCATTTCCTAAACACCATGAGGGTGGCATTATAGAGAATTTCCTCTCAGGTGGGTCTAATCCTACGCTGAAAGTAATTAAGAACAAAGGGTACAACATGGGATTGGACGTGCCTCACGTATAAACCTACCCCCTAAATCCTTCAAAACTATAGACATGTCTTCTTGAGAGGGATTGCAAGAGTCCAAGGAATGTGCGACATTGATAAGAGAAATGTAAGGCGAGGATTTTGTGTCGAGTGGTTGATGTTCGGGAATGGGCGTGTGCAAGGACTAGGAGACATGGAGAAGGGTTTTGGAATAGGAAGTAGGAATCGTGTGTTTAGAAAGAGGGGCAAAATTTTTCATTTTGAATTTTCTCTATGACATTTTTGTCCAAAAGTTTCATTAAGACATCTCATTGTGTTTCCCTAGATCTGCTTCCGCACCTGCTTATTTTGATAAACAACTTTGATAAACAACTCATTTTATCTATTTGCATCATTAACATCTTTTAACAACTTTGGCTAGAAGAAAGTATAACTAACCAAAAACTAAGGTCATAATAAAAGCATTTACCATTTTTCTAAAAACAATTATGAGAAAAATGGATTGCATAGGCATCGGGGATGGATCCAAGAAGGCATGAAAGGCGGCCAAAATGTATTTTTTAAAATAAAAATAAAATAAAATAAAAGAAGAGAAAATAAGTTTGGTGGTTAAATAAAGATAAAATAGAAAGAAACTAACAATGTAACTCCCCCCACAATGAACAACTTTTATTTGTTAATGCTCAAATTAAGGAAAATAATATAATCGAGTAATTGATATTTTCCTAACCTGCATTATAATTCTATAACATTCTTTTGAACAATGAAAAATTAAATTTTATTAGTAAATGTCATAACTTTGGTACAAGTTGTGCCAGAATGACCAAAATACAACAATACAAAAGAAACATAAAGTCAAACGACTATAATTCAAAAGATTCCCCTCCCCTCAAAACATTAGAAAATAATACTACCACACAATGAGCCGCTCTCTATATATGAGTGCCGATCCACACTTAAAAATAGATAACTTGCACAAAAATAATGTACTAAGTCACACTGTGATGTGTCCATAACCAACAAGGGAAAAAACCAGGCCTCAATCCAAGTTAATGAAGACCAAGTTACTGTTACTACTAGGCCCAATAGGATTATAAATACACCTAAGAGTTGGACTAATTATATAATTTACAAATAGGGAAATTATGAATCACTACTACAAAAGGGTTTTTTAAGTCGGTTTTATGAGATATTTAACGACGGTTTTTAATCGTCGTAATCTGTAGTGTCGTAAAATGGTATATACTTTCTACGACGGTTTTTGAACCATCGTTGTATAGATGGGTGTCTAAGACGGTTATTCGAATAACCGTCTTAGAATGTATCATTTATCAAAGGCGATTTTTGTGTTATGTCCGTCTTAGTATACTAGACTTTCTAAAACGGTTATCAATAGAACTGTCTTAGAAAGTTAGACATATTAAGACGGTTCTATCAATAAACGTCTTAGATTCCCAAGTCTATGCGAGACATACTAAGACGGTTCTTTAAATAACTGTCTTAGTATGTGTTGCTTTCTTAGACGGTCCTTCTAATACCCATCTTAAAAAGTCCAGTTGACATGAGACATACTACAACGGTTATTCCAAGAACCGTCTTAGTATGTCTCACAATCTAAGACAGTTTTTCTTATAATCGTCTTAGAAAGTTTAATAATTTTTTTATATTTTGCAACGGTTTTATTTTTTGTAATATTTTTTGCTATTGTTTTATTTGTTGTAATTTCTTTAACTAATACAACACTAAACATTAATTTGAAGCAAAAGTATACTTATTATTTTAAACAATTGAAAAATCATTATATTACATAATACAAAAACACTAGAACACAATTCCTTAGACGAGAAATCAATGCATCATAATTCATACTTACCAGGGAAGGAAAACAATCTTCAGCTGCTCGATGAGGAACTGAGAATCCACCATGAGTGATGGTGTCTGAAGCTCTAAGAGTCTTGCAGAACATACGGGGAGTTGTTGACTTCACCATAGCTCCAGTATCCTCCTCTTCCCCATCAACA
The DNA here is from genome assembly GCF_004193775.1 of Glycine soja. Taxonomy (NCBI): domain Eukaryota; kingdom Viridiplantae; phylum Streptophyta; class Magnoliopsida; order Fabales; family Fabaceae; genus Glycine; species Glycine soja. Next base: position 29,020,494 of record NC_041006.1, read on the forward strand.
ACAATCCTACAATAAAAATTAACAATAAGAGAGCTTTCTGTGCATCTATTTCTCCTAGATAACATCATGTGGAAAGGACGAGTAACATGGATATAGAAAGAAAACAAAACTTAGTTCACCACATAGTCTATTTTTAGTCTACTTTGGTTTCCAGAGCCATGACATTCTGCTTTTGCTTTCTATTTATAGTCTCAAACAAGAAGAGGATCACCTGCTGCATTTGCTTTCTAGATAAAAGGGCAGGCAACATCTAATATGTAAGTCCTATACAATGCCCAGTCCATGTAATGCATTGCAAAAATGAAAAGTTCCGTTGTTCTATCCTTAAAATTGTCAATGGTTCTTAACAAAGACAGTAAACTAATGTCATTCATAAGGAAGGAACTTAATCTCTGTTTCATTTACTTGGTGAATGAATTTCACACTTCTCAAAGCAAAAATGCACATTCCAAGATAAACAGATTCCCTTGTTTGTCTACCATGATTTATTATTCCAATTTGCATTTTTTTGAAACTATAAATGTCGATAACAAAAATATTATTGGAATTTAAACAACCTGAAGTAAACACATAATTAGTTATTGTATCTAATATTGGTGGTTGATGTATTAAAGTCTCACCCTCATCTATAGCCCGTGACAAAGAACTTTAAGAAAAATGAAAATGAATGAATGTATAAAGAGAAAACAAAGAGGGAAGCAATATTTATTTTTTTCTTTTTATTTAAAAAAGAAGAACAAGGAATTAGCCCCTCTTTTGTTGAAAAAAAATAGTTACAAGATTTTTTACTCCTTCAAAAAATCTGTTCAAACTCTGTTATTAGGAGTGAAATTATATTTAGGTCACCTCAAGTCTTGTTAACCTTACCTACCTATTGTAATTTCAATAATTTCTTCTTCTTTTTTTTAAAAGAGTAAAATTTTATGGGTAACTTATTTGGGGCCTAAATTTTACTTTAGGTCAAGGCCGGATTCTCTTTTGTTAAGCTAGTTTTTAAAAGTCTATAAACTTGATCCAGTTTTAATATAGCATTAGTTGTCCATAAAGCAAGTCTTCATTTAAAACATTAGCGTGAAGATGATAGTTATTTATTTATTATTTATTACTTTGGTGAGAGCGTAAAGAGGATTGTCTAGGAAATGAATTTCATGACATTGATGAAATTAAATAAAGTTAACTAACATTTTTTACTATTGTGAATTTATATTTTTTGGTTTATATTCGAGGCCAAAGTAATAATTTTTTTATTGAAAAATATTTTAATTAAATTCAAAATTAAATAAGATTTTTTCTAATTTAAAAAAATCATGGTTGAACCATCCTAAAACTAACTAACAAAGAAACATAACAAGGCATGGAATACAACAAAGCATCAAACATCCCTTTTAAGCATTCTATAACTGCAGATATACAAGTAAATACCATACCTGTCTCAATCACAACAGCTGCAGGATCTTCCTTGATTTGAGGTCCATGGCATTAATACTGGAAAAACACAAATTACATAATTAGAGGTGGTCAAGGTTGGAATACTATTTGAGCGTGTAACACTTCTGCCTCCAGTGACAGCATTGATAAGGATTATTTAAACAAATAACTATCTCAAAACCATGCAATATGTTTGGTTTCTCTAAACTGCTTGAAACATCATCTATCACATAATTTAGAAAAATATTTTAGAATGCATGAATTATTCTCTAAACTGCTTGATACCACACTATTGTCAAGAGTCTAAACAATATTTTAGAAAAATCTAGAATGCATGAATTATTTCATGGAATATTCAGCCCACACTATTGAGAATAAGGATTTACTGGGACACTTATGAGTTTAATTTTCATCAGTAAAGATTTTTATAGTATTGCTAAATAATTATTGTAGAAATTATTTTAGATGCTATAATTTTTAAAATAATTATTAAAAAACCATTTATTTTATCATACATAATAATTTATAATTAGATGATAATATAATTTTTTTAAATATTATGTATGTAGTTTAATTAAATTCATTAATTATATATATACTTATCGTGATGGGCATACACTAAAGTTATTTACTGCATCAAAATATATATATATATATATATATATATATATATATATATATATATATATATATATATATATATTTTGTTAAATTAATACATTAAGATCAAATAAGCAGTATTCAAGCAACGTTAATTAAGGGACAATAAAATGATACTTTTATTATTAAATATTAAACGTTTACTATTATTTATCTTAGGATACTGATTTAAAAATAAAAAAACTGAGTCTTTTTTTTAACAGAAATGGAGTTTTTTAATTAAGTTAAATAGACATGAAAAATAAAGAAATAAAGAAATTTCTCCCTGTTTCTTTAGAGGTAGATGCAGAGAGTAAGTCAAACATAAATAAATTTTATAAAATGGTTGTTATACTAGTTAAAAAATTCAATTAACTAAAAAATAAAATGGAAAGGTAATTGATAATCATGGCTTAATAGAAAATGATAGTATGTCACTATATATCACCTTATCCATATAAAATTTAACGGCATAGCATCAATATTAATCAGAGTCTTATCAGGTTCCCTTGGCTGAGGAGAACTACTTTGTTCATATTATTTTAGAAACTACTTTTTTTCATATTATTTTTGTAAATAACTGCTTGAAGCTGCGTACGTCTATGTCAATTTTGTTATTATAATTTTCTCCTGTTAAGCTAGAGTTTTACGTACTTCAGTCTCTGGGATGACTTTGGAGAAAGAGGAATAGTTTTCCTTTCGGAATAGTTCATCAATATTAATCATTACAGCATTTAAAAACTACTACTTAATATTGATAATACAACATAAAAAAAACTAATAATTATCCAAATTAATAAGATCCATGTTTTTTGTTTGGTATTTGGATTGATAATTAACTTTCTACTAAATTATTGGAAGACCGTCATTAACAATTAGTAATTGTATATAAACACACACTTAAGCTAAAACACACTTGATCCTGTAGATATATATACCTTAGGAAGAGCACTACATCACCGGAGACAAGATTCTTTTGACTGACAAAAAATGCTCCATCTAGTAGTGAGTAGATGCCGCCTTGGCTGACCTGACATGTTACCACATTGATTTTGTGTACCAATTAGTGTATGCTTAGATTAGATTTTTAGTAAAATTGATATTGAACACTTGGACATGATTTAGAGTTGTAGCCAGAGATTTTATATTCGAATGTTGTACAGTGTAATAATTTGATTGTTAATGTAAACCAAATGGGGCCTTGGTCAATATATGAAGTCACACACACAATCACACCTCACACACTACAAGAAAAATGACATATACCTACGGAGACTTTTGCCTACACACATAAATTAGTGTAGGTAAAAGTCAAAAAATACTTATACCTACAATTGTTTATCATAGGTAAAATTTAAAAATTTGTACGGAGACTTTTGCCTACACACATAGTGTAGGTAAAAGTCAAAAAATACTTATACCTACAATTGTTTATCATAGGTAAAATTTAAAAATTTGTACTTACTATTATTTGGTGTAGATAAAACTCAAAATAACTTTTACTTACAAATGCTTAATGTTGATAAAATTTCAAAAAACTTATACCTACGATTATTTGGTGTTGGTAAAATCCTATAAAACTTATACCTACAGTCCATTGGTGTAGATAAAAAGTTTCTACCTACAAATAATAATGTAAGTAAAATACAATAAAACAAATACATATTAAAATAATTATTTTAAGAAAGTTAATCAAAAACTCAATAACATACAATATTTTCACTATTTTTCTCATTTTAAAATAATTCGGTTGAACTAAATAGATAAATCAAAAACAAATTAGGGCCTGGAGCCCATATAGTGAAGCCTAATATGATAGAGCGTGAGGATCATGCCCATGGAATGAAGTAACTAACCCAGTCCCTTGACTTGGCTCGCTAGTTCGATTCGATTCGATTCTCGGAGATGAAGAAGGGCTTGTGTTGGCTTTGAGTTTGTGTTTGGGTTCATCATCGGAGCAATTAAATTCGCGAGAATGCGAGAATCTCGGTTTCATCGGACTTGTCTTGTGCTCCGACTGCAACACTCTCTCTGAGTACGTCAAGGACAAAGGTTTATTCCGTTTTGAATCTCTCTCTCTCTCTTAATTTTCATTCAGAAGCAATTTTATTGTTCTATGCCTTTTCGATTTCACTGTTATTATGTCGCTCGAGGAAGCGCGATTATCAAATTCGATTTACTAAAGAAATATTTCAAGATTACAAGTATGAAGTATCTTTTTTTTGTTCATCTTTTTTATTTCTACCTTGCCTCTCTTTATTACTTTGAATAAACTAATAGCAAACAGTGATTGAATACTTTAATGAACTTTTTTTCCTATTTTAGATTATTTGTTTGACGGTTGGTATTCCTTGACATGTACTAGTGATTATTTGAATCGTCTAAATCAATATCGCCAGAGGGTTTGGACTTGTAAAATTACTGGAAAATCTGGCTTGACTTATGAAGAGGCTCTGGTGTCAGAGAAGCATGCTGCTGAGAAAGTTCAACAGATTCCGGAAGAATTAGTGGCACCTGCTCTAAGGATTATCCATTACAATAAGTACTGTTTAGTTCTAAGATGAAGAATTTTGTGTGTTAATAAAATAAGCGTCTGTTTCTTCTTTGAAGTTACATGGTTTCATTAATTTGTTTTTCAATTTACTGAGTTTATAAGAATGTACAATTGTTAAAAGCTTAATATACAATAATATAAACACACGTGATAGAAAGTAAGATGCTTGTGAAGAATATGGTGTGCAAATGCACATGTAAATATGTAATAGGATGTGTATGTTGAATGCTGCAGTAGGGTAGTCACTTTAAGTTGGAACATTGCTTAATTGAATGGTTGAACAAAAAAGTATATCATGCTATCCACAATAATATTTTGAAAGAGAATGACTCATTATTGTCTAGGAGTAGTTTTAAAGTGCCTACCAAAGAATTAAGTGTTCCATTTTTTATTACTGAAAGTCATCTACCAATTTGTAACTTAACAGTTCAATGCATGCATTATATAAATTATTATATTTACACTTCCTTCTTTGTGTGTCTATTTATATAACATAGTGTTTATGAAATTTTTTCTGAAAATAAACATAGATTCTTTTGTTTCATTCGTTTCTCAACACCATTTAATTATTGTTGTGCAATTAATAATTAAGGAAATAAGTCATTCTCCGTAATTCTATTGTTTTCCGTTGGCATATTGTCACAATTTTTGCTCAGTGATTTTCTTTGATAGCTAACATATGCAACTTTTTATATATACATGTGAAAATTTTAGCACTGTGAAATTTAACATAAGATGATTCCCTGTACCCAGTGCTTAAATGCGTTAAGGATTTAGTACACTATTTTTTGTAGTCATTTTTTCTGTTTCCTTTTGAGAATTAAGCCACTTAAACTCAATCGAAATGATCATGTAGTCATTTTTTCTGTTTCCTTTTGCTAATTTTAAATGGATTTATTCGTGTTCTTATTTATCCTCCCCTGTTTTGGTGTTCAAGCTTTGTTATCATCATGGTCTAAACCTTGGTCACTTTTTCATAATTTGGCTGCATTTTTTTTATAACTATATAGACATAGCACATAGGGTTATAATATGTGTGCGTAAGCAACTGGCCCGTGACCTACCCACACTAACTCATAATTGAGTCATATGATGATATACAAAGACCCGCACTCCAAATCAACAAACAAGGTTTTGAAATTTCACGAGCACTTTCTATGTTGGTTAACTATTTAGAACACCCGTTCTTAATTAATTACCATTAGTGCATGGCCAAAAAAGTGAATTCACATTAGTGTGTAATTTTCTAGGGAATAGAAAGAATCAGAGTCATGACACCGGCAAGAAAGAAAATCGTGAAGTTCAATGCAACAGAACTAATCATCTCAATATATGCACTGAAAAGTGGAATGACATGCGTTGTCCAGCTCTCTTTGTTGGGTTCAATATTGTCCAATATGTTACTGGTGCTTGGGTGTGCATTCTTATGTGGTGGGATTGTTAATCACGAGAAGGAGCAAGTGTTTAACAAGGTAGACATGTTAATTTCTGCCTTTTTTATTATGTTCCTTAGTTTCATTTTGTATTACCTGTAGCTGATTCAATTTACCATGTAGGCAGCTACTTCCGTGAACTCAAGATTATTGCTAATGGCAGTCATGGGCATACTTTTTCCTGCTGTTCTACACTACACTCACAGTGAGGTCCATGTTGGGAAGTCAGAGTTGTCACTTTCAAGATTCAGCAGCTGCATTATGCTTGTGGCTTATGTTGCATACCTATTTTTTCAGTTAAAAAGTCAAAGAAATCTCTACGTCTCTGTGAACGAGGTTGGCAGTCTTATATCCAGTTTCCTTTTTGTTTCCTCAGTCATTCTTTTGTTTGTGGATATGTGGTATGCCATGTGATATTATTGATTTTCTTATGTAATCACAATTATAATTTTGTTATGAATAGGAACTGTGACACATGCTTATTAATAGGTTTTGGACCGAATGGATGCTCTTTAATCTAAACGAGCAGACAACAAAGTGATATTTAGATTCTAGACTTAGATAACCCAAGTTTGATGTATATCAATCAAGATTTTGTGAATCTTCAGATATTTCTAAATGGGAAACAACTCAAATGATGATGAATCTTCAGATATTTCTAAATGGGAAACAATAATCTGGCTTTCGGTTATGACTGCTTGGATATCAATCCTGTCAGAATATTTGGTTGGCGCTATAGAGGTGGGGATAATATTCACATTTTTTGTTAGAAGGTAGTTAAATTGAAATAGATTCCCTTCAAAGTTTACCTTTCAGCCTAATAATATATTTCCTACTCAGTATATCATGTTTATATATTTATGCAAGTCTTAAAAAGCTGGCCTGGCAAGCACTAAGTTGTGTGTCATCGTTAACAATGTCCGAAGAACGAGCATGACCCATGTTTGTCAGCATTAGATAGGTAAACTATTTTTGTCCACTAGGTGATGTTGATTTTGTGAGAGGTTCCCAAGGGGAGAGAGATAATCAGAATTGCATGAAGAGAGAAGTGAATATGCAATTCAATTGGGAATAAGGAGAGAGAACTCTTCTAGGGAGATGTCGCCTTATTATTGGGTAGAGATCTGTTATAGCCTTTACGATTTAAGAACCTACTACAACATAATAACTGTCAACCTAACTGATTTCTAACAAGTCCAAATACTCACTCCCATTTTCTGACAAGAATCTAAACCTTCCAAATTCTAGCTGTCTCCGGCTATTGTCCTTAAGCGGTTCAAGCAGTTTATCTTGTTCTTCCTTCATCCTTGCCTTTGTGCTTACCTATTTGAGGTCATTCAGGTTTTTGGCTTGCTTTTCAAATGAAATGCCATTTGTCCTTTGTATATTTTTACAAGAAAGATAACTTCTCTAAGGTATCATTAAATGTTTATTATTATATGAAATTTATTATTTTTGTTTTGTTCTTTTTAGGACATTTTTCTAAGAAATAAAATTTCTATTTGTTACAGGGAGCATCTATGGCATGGGAAATTCCAGTAGCATTTATTAGTGTCATATTGCTTCCACTAGTGGGGAATGCAACTGAACATGCCAGTGCTATAATGTTTGCCATGAAAGATAAACTTGTGAGGTTTCAGTTCTTGTATTCACACATGTGTTCCCATATATATTCATATTAATAAGTTTTATTCTTGCAGGACATTTCCTTAGGAGTAGCAATTGGGTCATCCACACAGATATCTATGTTTGTGGCAAGTATTATATATTTATATTGTATGGATGAGATTGAATTACTATATAGAATTACTGTTGCTATGGTAAATATAAAATGCTTTTTCTAATTTTAGTTTTCATGCAAGTATGTGTGACAGTCTTTGCTTTCTTATGTATCATGCATATATTCAGGTAGAATTAAGGTAGAGTTTTGCACACAGAATTTTAGAGATGCATTTTTCTGAGGAGTACAATATGCTGAAATATTTGCATGATGTCCAAATAAGAGAAAGCAAAATTTAGTAGGAGTAACATATAACATGATAGTAGGATCGAAACCAAGTGATGAAACAACTGAATATATTCAGTTTCTTCCTATATGTAGTAGAAGATGGCCTGATGCAGCATTAATGGACTGTCATCTGGTTTTTTCATTCATAAATTCCTCCTTATAAATTATAACAAAAATCTAGTGTGTGAAATTTCATTTCGTTCACATTTTCCTTTTCATTATGAAGATACCATTTTGTGTTGTTATTGGCTGGATAACAGGGCACCCTATGGACTTAAACTTTCAACTTTTTGAGACTGCAGTACTATTTCTTACTGTTATAGTTGTTGCCTTCATGTTACAGGTTTGTATTCAAACATAAAAAAAACAAGTGAAAATTAAAAGTATGGTATTACGAACCTAAAACACGTAGATAATGACACATGTTAACAACGTCTTGATTATTAGTATGGTGAAGACTGAAGAGACAACACTGTGACATTTATTATGCATTTGCAGGAAGGAACTGCTAATTACTTCAAAGGACTAATGCTTATTCTTTGCTATCTGATAGTGGCAACCAATTTTTATGTACATGTAGATTCCTCTCAATAAGTTAGACTTGTATTAATGAATTGACTTTCGCTTTAAATATACCTTCTCTTGTACATTTAGTTTTCTGAAATGAGGCTGTGAAGATTTTGTTGTTCCCCTGATGCAAATCAAAGAAATTAATTTGTTTCAGTTCTGATTTCCATCTTGGCAGCCGGCAGGTTGGTTGTTCTACCTATTGATGATAGGCACACACATTTACTTGGCAGCCGGCAGGTTGGTGAAAATGCTTTTTTTGTATGATGTTTGACAAATTATTCAAACATGGTTTCTCTATTTTGCATGATTTGCAAACGAAGACCACCAATTTAGTTTAAAAAGGGCCTATAGATATGTTTAAACAGTATATTTACATATTCTTCCAATTCAAATGTCATCTTTCACATGATAATTAAAAAAAGCATATGAATAGGTAAGTAGCAGGGAGCATAGCTAGAAGATTTATTATTATTATTATTATATGGTTTTTACCTAGTTGAAGATGATAGGTATATATTAAAGACTTTTACCTACAGTTAGGAGATGTAAGTAGAAGTTAATGACTTTTACCTACACACTATACATAGTAGGTAAAACCTATAGTGACAGACAATTAACTGTCATTATACGCCCCCTCAAAGTTGACGGAAAAAATGTCCGTAGGACAAAGTCTATCATACATTTACCTACGGATTTTTTGTTTCTAGTGACAGTTTTTGTCTGTAGGCATAGGTCATTTTTCTTGTAGTGACACTTAATTTTTCTAATTACATTACCTCTGTAAATGTGATGAAATTTCCACTCCACACCATGCAGGTCTTTGGCAACAAGCTCTTTTGATGGCCTCTGCTGCTTATAATCCTGTAGTAGTGTCAAAGTAAAAGGAATACTACAGCAATTTAAGCAAGGCTAGAAAATCAAATTATAATTCCGTTTGAATAAACTTCTCCTCTTCCTTTGCTTATGAACATGTGTTTAAAGGATATAATTAAAAGTTAAAATGCACAACCTGTCTATTGATCTATAGCCAATAAATAAGACGCTCATAATTGCCTTAAGTATGCTAGCTATTTTCCTAGCTATTATTATGTTGGAATACATATTAATTTGAACGTGAAAGGCATTAAAAAGTAACAGCACTACTCTTCAGCCAAGGAATACAAGATGGAAAAGTTTAGAATCACTAATTTCAAATATGAATTATTTGTATTCTCAAATCAATATATATATTTTAAAAAATAAAGAGTAGTCAGATAAGTTATTATCTTAAAATCATATAAATAATAGTTTTTAATTAGTTGACAATGTAGTTTTTTATACATGTAAATTAAATTCATTTTTAAAATAAGTCATGTAAATTAAATTAATTAGTTGACAATGCAGCATGACCCTATCCTCTTTCATTCCTCTCCACCTTACCTTCACTCCATCTTAACTCTTAAGTAAAGATTATAGAATAATTCAAAACTGAGATTAAATAAGTCATGTATGTTTTGACCAAAAAAAAAAGCAATGTATGCAAGGTGTATGTTTTGACCAAAAAAAAGCAATGTATGCAAGGTGTATGTTTTGACCAAAAAAAAGCAATGTATGCAAGAACATTTTAAAAACAGAGCTCTCTCTCTCTCTCTCTCTCTCTCTCTCTCTCTCATGTTCAATTCCACGTAAGGATGTACAATTCCCTCTTGTCAAATACAAAAAAGAAGAATAAAATTAGTTGAATATGTTCAATACAATTCATGCTATGAACTATGGGAGAATATTAATAAGTTCATTTGAACTTGATCTAATTTATATAAGGTAACGACTTTAAAACCTGTCAAATTCAACAAGGTATCACTAGCATAAACAGTAGGCATGTCTGGTAAATGCGGATTAGTTCTGCATGGAAACTCAAAATCATACAAACAACAAATTAAGGGTCTGCAAAAAAGCATAAAGCTTGCGGTAAAGTAATAACAAAAGTAGACATTTCCAATAACTCACAATACAAAGCTTTGTTTGATTCTACCAAGAGAAATAATCAAGGATGTGCTTAAAAGACCCACGTCAGGAATGCTGGACCTCTTTCTACACACCAATCTCCCTGTGGCCTCACCGTAATGGGTTAGCACAGAAAATATACAGTCCATGGCAGTAACAACACTTCGCTTCTCATCATCACTCGCCTCACACGACTCTTCTCTCTCCAATTCTGCATCCCACAAAGCTAAAAAATCAGTACAACCCAAACACTAGGACAATTACTGGGAGACCAAAAGGAACTATTACAATTCTGCATCAAATATCAAGTTTAAAATACATTTGAACTTTTTTATTTAGCATAACCTAACATGATAAAAAAGCACATGTATCTACGTTGTCCTAAAATTATTTTTAATTATTAGGGTTGGTGAAGCAATGTTTCAGTACGAAGCACTCACTTGACATGCATGAAAAAGTAAAGAAAAGGAAGGAAAAAAAACAAAACAAAGAAATAAACCTCTAACATCAGGTTCGAGCAATTGCTCCAATGAACAAATGCGATCATCTCCGCCAACGAATCCACGCACACTTCCTTCCGATAGCACCCGAACCCGAAATCCCTTACTCCGGACCCTCATTCCTTTTTCTGAAGCGGTACCTGTACAACAATAAAGTGCACGACAGCGCCACCGTCGCTACTGAAAATAGGGGAAACACAAAAAAGCATCCAAAACGGCATACCATCTCTGTGGTAGTTGAGCAAAATGACCTACGCGTTTCGCTCCTCTCTAACGATTTCATGAATTTTGATTACAAATTTTTGGGATGTTAATGGGCCCGAGAAGATGGCTGCGGGCCAGCCCAGGACTTCGCGGAGGGAGTAGCCCGTGAGCTTGAGGAAGCTTGGGTTGGCGAAGACGATGGGGTGTCCCGGGATGGAGGGGTCGGTGATGGTGAAGCTGTTGGAAGGAAGTGAACTCATGTTGCTGCTGTTGCTGCTTCTTGTTCTGCTTCCGGAGAATTATGGAGTCATGGAAACGACGACGTTTAATGCTGTGAGAAGAAGGAGGAGGAGGAGAATATCTGAAGGGTAGCCATTAACTGGTGTTTGAATTATTGAATGGAAAATGAAAGGGTGAGTGAGGTGCGGCACGATATGAGATTGAAAGCACTATAAAGCTAGGGTTAGTAATAAAGAAACAAATATAAAGGCGGTTTTTTAAGATACCCGTCCTTGTTTAACTCTTTTATAATTACAGAAATGCCATCGTGCCACATTCTAAGACGGTTCTTGATAACCGCCTTAGAATGTGCGTCGTAAAAATAAAAAATAATGATTTTAATTACAAAAATGCCATCGCGTCACATTCTAAGACGGTTTTTGTATAACCGCCTTAGAATGTGCGTCGTAAAAAACAAGTTTTTTAGTAGTGAATATTCTAGAAGAAAGTTTGTTACGATTATGTTAGGGAGAATAAAGTAGACATTATTTTGTAGGATAAGGATAGTTGTAAGAGCTCAGACTCATACATATACATACATACATACATATATATATATATATATATATATATATATGATTGGTAACAAGAATTTAGTTGAGGTCAACTATACGGGAGGAGGAAGATTGGGACAAGCATTTACAACAATATTAGAGGAGCCGACTTGTATTAGATCTCATAGTGATAGCCAACCAGTTTTAATAAGTAATGTTGTTGTTCTAGTGTCTAGATCACCTAAGTTAAAAGTTCTTTGAGATTGTGGTGGTCAATTTGGATGGTGAAGAAGTGACAAAGTAAATATTGTTGCCACTTCTTCACTCCACAAGTGATAAGATGTAGTTCCCTCAAATAAGTATATGCATATGTCACTTGAGGACAAAATAACCTGCTAAAATAAGAAAGTGGGTGCCCTTTTTGCAATAGGACAATACCCATGGCAAACCCAGAGGCATCCATTTGGATGACAGTCAAACTTAAAATGGGAGCCTGAACTAAAGCACATTTCAGCACATCAAAGGAGTTATGGGCAGCGGGGGACCATTTGAACCCATCTTTAGTCAAAAGGGTTATTAAGGGTTGAGCTATGGCTGTATAGTTATGAATGAACTTATAGTAAAACCCAGATAAACCAAGGAAACCTCTCAAAGCCTTAGCAGAACTTGGGTGGGCCACTCCTTCGCTGCTGCTATCTTCCTAGGTTCAGGAGCCACCGTACCATGAGTCACGATATGACCCAAATAGGTAACCTACAACTAACCAAACACACATTTCTACAAATTAAAGAAGAACTAATGTTCAGCCAGTATAGTAAACACTTGAGCTAAATGGATAACATGCAACTTTGGGGAAGCGCTGAAAACCCAAATGTTGTCAAAGAGGACAATAACATGTTTACGGAGCAGCGGTCGGAAAATATAGTTCATGGTGGCCTGGAACATGGCAAGTACGTTACAAAGACCAAACGACATGACCTGGTACTCATTAGTGTGGAAAGTCATCTTATGCACATCCTAAGGTTAAAGGTGAATCTGGCGAAATCTGGAAGTAAGGTTGAGCTTGGAGAAGATTGAGATGACCCCAATTCATCAAGTAACTCATCCACCATTGGCAATGGAAATTTTTCCTTAATCGTTAATGCATTCAAAGCTCAGTAATCTACACAATTCTCCAAGAATCGTATTTCTTCTTAAGGAGGGGAACTGGAGAGGAAAAGAGGCTTGTGCTAGGTGGAATCCAACCTCTGGCAAGCAATTTGGCCACCTATGACTCAATTTCGAGCTTCTAGGCATGCGGGTAGCAGTAGAGACGCACATTCACATGTGAGGCATGAGATAGGAAGGGAATGGAATGATTAGAAAAACGTGAAAGTGGAAGCTATGTTGGGTCGTGAAACAAAGGAGCGAACTCTTGGAGAAGGTGTTGAAGCTCAAGGGAATTAACTAACAAGGAAGAAGAAAAGGTTGGCCTAGCTTCATAAGGCCCAAAAACTCTTAAGGAGAAGAACTGAGTTGATTGGTCACCCTGAACCAATGGCTCCATTTGCCTAAAACTCACAAGTAAGGGGTGTGATTAGTGTCACCTTTTAATTCAATGTAATTTTCCCCATGAAGGAATTTCATAGTGAGGTTTTGATAGTATATCAAAACTAGACCGAACTGTTTCAACCAATAGGCCCCCAAAACTACATCAAACCCATCACCATTGTATTAAAATTCTCTTGTATTATTGATTATAGTTCTTTTATGTCTTGCATGGTTTAACTCCTTGAAATTTTATTTATGTGCTTGTATCTCTTTAGTTATAATTGTGTTTATTTTATGCAAATTTCTTACGTTTATAATTATGATTATTGTTTGATTTGTTGTTATTTAATTAATTGTGTGCCATTTTATTGCTATATGGGTAAGATTAAAATAATTATTAGTTTTGGGACTAGGAAATAAAAATAAAAACAAAAGTGATGGGGTGCAAATAGCAGAAAAGGGAGGTTCTTGAAGTAAAGCTGACCAATTTCTATAGAAGGGTGCAGAAAGTATTTTAGGAGTTACAATTAGTAGCAGAATTGCTATCTTAGTTAATTAAAATATAAACAAAATTATTAAAATAAAAACAAAATACATTATAAATGAAGAGGTGAGGTAAAGAGAAGAATGGACGATCAAATTAAAGGCTTAGTAACCTTAGTCCTCACTTATGAGTTCCCATCCACCATTAGTCTTATTTATCACTAGGTCTCCTAACTTAGCCAATAAATACCATCTCTGATTCTTCACACTTGAATTATTCCTAGAGAGAAGTTAGAGATTAGAGATAAAGTTGAAGAGAAGGAGGATTTTGGATCTCTAAGTGGTGGTGGTGGGTGTGAGCTATAGGAGAAGGAGACTTTCAACTTCAACCAAGCTTAGGAGAAATAAGGAGTCAGATTGTATTTTTCAATGGTTTTTCTTTTCAGGAAATTGTTAGGATTTACTTTCATTTCCATGCTTTGATCTAGTTATTATATGTTGAAGTTCTTGTGTTGTGTGTCAAATATATATTATTCTAATTTATAATGAATCAAGAGTACAATATAAGGAAACATAATAATGAATAATAATCAATATAATCCCTAATTATCAACTGAGATATTTTCCTATTTATTATGATAAAATCATATCTTTAACATTCCCCCTCAAGATGGAGTATATGTGTGATATGAACCAAGCTTGTTCCAAATGTAGTCATGCTGGTAAAAACTAAAGGTGATTCAAGTTTTGTGGTTGCACTGGATAAACATGGCTTGACAACAACCAACGAAGGCCTGCAATGACGATGGAGGCCAATGTGACGCTTGTTAGAGATGCGTCACACGTCATGTGCATGAACTTTACACACCAAGGCCTTGCGGGGAGGGGGGCTTGTGAGTGATGGTGTTTTGAGTTGGTTGTGCACATGGACAACACGAAAATCTTCGACAATGGGCAATAATATGGAAGGCAAGCATCAACAGAAAGGATTCTGAAGTCTGCCAAACAGGGGCCGAGTAGCCGCACGATACTGTTTAATGTGAAGAGAGGATGCATGAAAAAGTAAAACAAAGGAAAAACTAATAAAGTGCGAAAAATAAGACTCGACAAACAAAACATTCCCAGTTATTACTTAGTGATTTCCTTAGAAATATGATTATGAAGGTTTATTATTTTATGTGAAAAGTTTTTATTTTATGTGACAAGTTATTATTATATAAACTATTTTATAATATATGAAAAAGTATTATTTTATGTAATACACTATTTTTTATGCATACTCTTTCATAAGTTATGACTCTCAATCATATAGCTTACATAATTAACTTATGATATTTTTTTATGTGAAAAGGTGTTATGTGATTCTCAATTATTATTATTATATAAATTGTCTCATTTAAATAACTATTTAGAAAAGAAGTTGCATGATTTGATGTTGTCAAATTTTGAAAAATAAATTATTATATATGTTCAATATTCATAAAGAAGGCTAATATTTCATGTGAATTATATTTAAGAATAATTTTTATAAGTATATATAGTATTTTTTATCAAGAAGCAATAACCTTGTTATAACTATTATTTTATGCAGCTTAAAATTGTAACAGTTTTACTAAGATTGTTGCTATATAATTTGGTAATGTGCCAGATCTATATAAAAATAGAAGTCTTTTTTACTATATTTTGAAGTGTGTGATGAGTATATGTATAAATATATTCATTATGAGAATGTGATGCCTTGAAATGATTGATGGTGTACCAAGTTTATGGTTATGAGCATCATGATGCGAATACTAGCATTGACGACGAATACGTATGTCCGCCTCTATCAACTCTTATATCTATGAGTGAGCCACGACCAACATCCTATTAAGTTTGATGATGAGAAAGAAGGGTAGGCTAGTGTCAAAGGGTACTGCTCTGATGGAGTTTGGGTGTTTTATAATGTCATGATAGTTGTTTTCTAGCGACTACCGATGGAATTTTTTTTACCATTTTTGTTCCCTATGTGTTATGGTTCTAAACCTGTAACTGATTTACAAAACCAAACAGAACAACACAACAGCAAGTATATAAAAGCTAATAACATAAAAGAAATTGAATCAAACAAAGATAAGGGATAGAAGATGAACAAAGGACCTACATCCACGGGAAGGAAGCAAAATCGTGTTGGATCGAGTGGCCTCAGAATAATTAAGAAGGGGGGGGTTGAATTAATTATTCCTAAACCTTTACTAATTAAAAAATTACTCTTCTAAGGCTTTTACTTATGTTATTAAGAGAATAAGGAGTAGAAGAGAAACTTAACCAAAAGTAAAAACAGAAATTAAAATGCACAACGGAAAGTAAAAGAGTAGGGAAGAAGGAGACAAACACACAAGAGTTTTTATACTGGTTCAGCAACAACCCATGCCTACATCCAGTCCCCAAGCGATCTGCGGTCCTTGAGATTTCTTTCAACCTTGTAAAAATCCTTTTACAAGCAAAGATCCACAAGGGATATACCCTCCCTTGTTCTCTTTGAACCTAGTGGATGTACCCTCCACTAGAACTGATCCACAAGAGATGTACCCTCTCTTGTTCTCAGTCAAACCCAAGTAGAAGTACCCTCTAATGTGTTAAGACAAAGATCTCAGGCGGTTAAACCTTTGATACTTTGTGAATGGGGGTACAAAAGAATTCTCAGGCAGTTAGTCCTTTGAAAACTTTTGTATAAGGGAAAGGGAAGAATCAAAAGAATTCTCAGATTGTGTCATTTTGAATTCTTTGACAAGGGAGAAGGGAGACATAAAAGAATTCAGGCGGTTAGTCCTTTGTTCTTTTGGAAAAGGGAGAAGAGAGACACAAAAAGAATCCAGGTGGTTAGTCCTTGGCGAATTCTTTTTGGCAAAGGGAGAAGGGAATGAAAAAGATGAATAGCACAAGTTTTTGAACAAGGAACTTTTCTTGGAAGAAAAAGTTTTGAACAAAAACTTTTAGAAAGATGAAGAGAAGATGAAACAGAAAAATTGTTGAAAAAGATGAAAGAAAATATTGAAAGATGATTGAAAGAGATGATTGAGATCATTAATTAATGTTGCATGCCAATGTCACATATTTATAGTTTCTTAATGACTCAAGTCAAAACTTGTAACTCTTGGCAATTCCTTTAAAACTAATCACTTAAAAAGATATGACTTTTGAAAGAATCTTCAGAAACAAGTCACTTGAAGAAATGTGACTTTTGGAAATGAATTTTTCGAAAACAGTCACTGATAATCGATTACCATAAAGGTGTAATCGATTACACATCAATAGATGTGACTCTTCATTTTGAATTTTGAAAATCTTAACGTTTTAAAACCACTGGTAATCGATTACTATAATTTGGTAATCGATTACCAGAGAGTAAAACTCTTTGGTAATGATTTTGTGAAAACTTCTTGCGCTACTCAATGTTTTGAAAAACTTTTTAATACTTATCTTGATTGAGTCTTCTCTTGATTCTTGAATCTTGAGTCTTGAATCTTGATCTTGATTCTTCTTGATTCTTGATTCTTGATTCTTGATTCTTGAAACTTGATTCTTGAATCTTGAATCTTGAAACTTGAAACTTGATTCTTGAATCTTTGCTTGAAAACTTTGCTTAACTCTTGATTCTTTGGCATCATCAAAATAACCTTGGAAGGCATTGCTTCCACAAATAGATCTACTATGGTACAAGAGTTACAAAGATCTTTGAGTACAAATAGAATTTTGCTTGGTCCTTTCGCTATTGAGATAACAACATCAAGGATCCCGAGTTTCACTCTATCTCTCTCATACACCCCAATCTTCCTCTTATTGTGATTAAATGAATGGAACCTCATTGTTGCATCTTACCCATAAGGAAATAATTCTATGTTTATATAGCATTCAAGAAAACAAACTATCAAAGAGAAACTACTAAACTAGAAAAACTGAAAAAGAAAAAAAAAAGATAGTTGTTGGCCACCAACTAACTTATCAGAAAATTGTTTCTAACTAACTTGCCAACTTGCAAACTAATATTAGAGACATATCTTCACAAATCTCCACCTTGTCTCTAGATCACAGTTTGCTTCTTCCCACAAAACTTCTACTCTTCACAGAATCCAATCAAGTCCAAGTAATGCTTGAACTTTGATTGTGGTATAGACTTGGTAAGAGCATTAGCAGGATTTCTTCAGTTAGAATTTTCTCAACCAAAATCTCCTTGGTTTCAATAACATCTCGAATGAAGTGTAGTCGACATCAATGTGCTTGGATTTTTCATGGTAAACTTGATGTTTTGAAAGCTCAATTTCACTTTGACTATCACAGAAAACAATAACATTGTCTTGAGTTATCCTAACTTCACCTACCAACCCTTTGATCCACCTAGCTTCCTTGATAGCTTCTATAAGAGAAATGAACTCAACCTTAGTTGTAGATAATGCCACAATTGATTGAAGGATAGACCTCTAGCTAACAGCAGTACCAAAAAAGGTGAAGACATATATAGATAAAGATTTCCTGGTATCAATGTTTCCAATGACATCAGAGTCTATGTAACCTTTGATAGGTTCTTCACTTTCCATCTTCCTTTAGAAATTTAAACTAGAAGATAATGAACCATTTAGATATCTGAAAACCCATTTCAAAGCTCCTCAGTGTGTTGGTCCTGGATCTGTCATGAACCTGCTAACCATGTTGACGACATAAGCTAAATTTGGATTGTTGCAAACCATGCTGCACATAATGCTTCCCACTTCGTTAGAGTAAGGAATTAATGCAATCCTTTCCCTTTCTTCATCTGAGTTGGGTGCATCCTTGGTTGACAGCTTGTCATGTTGTCCCAAAGGAGTTGAGATAGGTTTGGACTCATGCATTCTGAACTTTTCAACGAATTTCTTCATATAGCCTTGCTGAGACAGAAAAAGTTTGCCTTTTGATACATTCCTACTATCCTCTTAGCCTTCCTAAGTTCCTTCATTTCAAATTCAGAGCTCAACATGGCCTGAGTCTGTCAATTTGATCTATACTAGAACTTGCCAATAAGATATCATTAACATACAACAACAAATACAAAACATCTCTTCATATCTTTTCAGAATGTACACACAATTATCGTAGTTGGATCTATGAAAATTCATCCTCATCATGAAGTCATCAAACCTCTTATACAATTGCCTAGAAGTTTGCTTTAAGCAATATAGAGATTTTTTTCAACAAACAAACCTTCCCATTCTCTTTAGCAAAGTCTTTAGGTTGTTGCATGTAGGCAGCTTCTTCAAGGTCTCCATGGAGGAAAGCAGTTTTGACATCTAACTGCTCCAATTCAAGGTCAAACTGAGTCACTATGGCCAACATTATTCTAATGGAACAATACTTCACAACAGGTGAGAAAATTTCTTTGAAATCAACCCCTTCAACTTGAGAGAAACCTCTTGTAACAAGTCTTGTTTTGTATCTAGCCTTTTCACCACCTTGAACACCTTATTTCCTTTGGAATATCCCTTTGCACCCTAACATTCTCTAATTTCTTGGTAGATAAACTAGAATCTAGGTTTTGTTCTTCTCAAGAGAAATAATTTGTTCTTCCATGGCTGAGATCCATTCTTCACTTTCCTTGTTGTTCAAGGCTTCTTTGAAGTTTCTAGGTTCAGTAGCTTGAATCTCTTCAGCAATTGTCAAAGCAAGGTAGATTAGATTAGCTTGTTCATATCTCCTAGGAGGCACAATGTTTCTTCTAACTTTGTCTTTAGCCAAGTTGTAATCATTAACTACAGTTTAAAGTTGTTGATCATTATTTGTTTCCTCGACTTGACCACTTTGAGTTGGTAGCTCCACCTCAACTTCATTAATGTCTAAGTTGTTGCCTTAATTGCTAGCGTGCTTCATAGCTATTCTGGTTTCAACAAAGATTACATCTCTGTAGAGGATACACTTTGGTTCACCCGGTTCCATCCTCCAAAGCTTGTACCCCTTGATTCCAAGTGGATATCCTATAAAGGCATATTTGATAGCTCTAGCCCCAAGCTTGTCTTGCTTGATATGTGCAAAAGCAAAAGCCCCAAACACTCTCAAATTTGAGTAATTTGCTGGTTTTCCACTCCAAAGTTCTATAGGGGTTTGAAGACCTAATGCAAAAGAAGGACATCTATTGATTAGGTAGGCAATATTTGTAACGGCTTCTCCCCAAAAGGTTTTTGGTAAACCCACACTCAATAACATGCATCTGACCATTTCTAGGATGGTTTCTTCATCCTTTCTACCAAGTCATTATGTTTTTTTTTGGGAGGGGGGTGGTTAGCCACTGTTTTATGCCTTTGGATTCTTAATTTATTGCAAAACTCATTGAATTGCTCTGAAACAAACTCCAGGTCATTGTTTGTTCTTAAACATTTAACCTTGGTTTCCATTTGAGTTTGTATTTGAGTATACCATCCCTTAAATTTTCCAAAAAGTGTCACTTTTATTTTTAAGAACAAAGATCCAAACTCTTCTGAAATAATCATCAATGGTAGAAAGAAAATAAGAGCAACCACCACGAGTCATGGTCCTTGCAGGACCCCAAAGATTAAAATGAACATATTCAAAAGGTCTACGTGTACCATGCAAGCATATTCCAAAACTAGCCCTTTTAGCTTTTCCTAAAATGCAATAATCACATAAATGCAGTTTTTCTATTTTATCACTATTTAGAAGATTTCGTTTTGCTAGTTCAAGTTATCCTTTTTCATTCACATGTCCTAAACTTATATGCCATAAACTGGTTTTATCATGTTGGTTTTGACTAGCAACATCAATTTGTGCTATAACAATAGAATCATCTAGGATATACAAACCATTCATTTTAATTCCCTTAGCAATTATCATAGAGTTTTTAAAGATTTTCATCATGCCATGTTCAATTTGTGTAGTGTATCTTAAAGCATCAAACATATTGATAGAAATCAAGTTTCTTTTAAGTTCAGGCACATACCTTACAGGTGTTTCTTGACCATTGAACATTTTTAGTAAAATTGAATCCATATCTTGGACTTTACATGGTTTGTTGTTTCCTAGCATCACTACTCCACCTTCATTCAAAATCATGGATTCAGAGTAGTCACACCTTGGACACAAATGGAAGGTACAACTAGAATCCATAACCCAATCCTTCTCAATCTTAGAATTTGAGACAACCAGAACATTAACAGTTTCATAACCTGCTTGAGCAATGTCTACATCTCTTGGTTCTTGAGATTTCTTTGAATCTTTGCCTCTTCTTTCAGGGCAATCCTTCTTGTGAGAGTGAAAACATTTGAACTTGCTTTGGGATTGACTTATGGATTTTGATCTGTGCTTGTTTGACTTTGAGCTCCTTTTCTCTAATCTACCCCTTATCACATTCAATCCTTCTGCATTGTTGTCTGTCTTAGATTCTTGTTTCCTTTACATTTCCTTGGTTTGAATTGATGATTGCACTTCTTCAAGGGTAATGGTTTGATCCCTTCCAAACAATATAGCATCCTTAAAATGCTCATAGCTACTTGGAAGTCCATGGAGCAACATTAGAGCTTTGTCTTCATCCTCCATCTTTACATCAAGATTCTCAATATCATCGAGAATCTTGTTAATGTCATCAATTTGATCTGACAACATTCTTTCCTCTGTCATCTTGAAAAAATAGAGTTGTTGTTTCAAGAAAAGTCGATTTGCCACTAACTTTGTCGTGTAGAGTGATTCCAGCTTCAACCATATTGTTGTAGCTATTGGTTCCCTTGCTACTTCCCTCAAAGCTTTGTCTCCAAGACACAAGATTATTGTGCTCTTTGCCTTTTCAATTAAATCTTTCTTTTCTTTATCTGACATTGTTGCAAGGAGAGAAGACTCACCTTTCAAACCATCGTCCAATCCTTGGTGTACCAAGATTGCTTGCATCTTGATTCTCCACAAGCCAAAATCATTGGACCTAGAGAACTTTTCAATATCGAACTTGGTTGAACCCGTGGTTGATCTTCTTTTTTTTTTGTTTCCCACAGATGACGCCATTATGGTTCTAAACCTGCAACTATTTACAAAACCAGCAAAAAGAACAACACAACAACAAGTATACAAAAGCTAATAACAGAAAAGAAATTGAATCAAACAAAGATAAGGGATAGAAGATGAACACAAAAACAATTATGTGGTTCAATCACAAAGAACCTACGTCCACGAGAAGGATGTGAATGATCTACAATGGTGCAAGAGTTACAAAGATCTCTGTGTACAAATAGAATCTTGCTTGGTCCTTTCACTATTGAGATAACAACATCAAGGATCCCAAGTTTTACTCTATCTCTCTCATACACCCGACCCGATCTTCCTCTCATTGTGATTACATGAATGGGATGGGACCTGCATCTTACCCATAAGGAAATACTCATATGTTTATATAGCACTCAAGAAAACAAACTATCAAAGAGAAGCTATCAAAACACAAAAATCGAAAAAAAAAATTAGTTGTTGGCCACCAACTAACTAACTTATGAGAAAACTGTTTCTAATTAACTTGACATCTTGCAAACTGATATTAGAGACACATCTTCACACTATGTTTGTTCTCTTTTAATAATTTTAGTTCTTGAGTCACTTAACATCGATTTTATGATGTAATAGTCACATTCGCAATCCAGTGGCTTGTTACATTATCAAAGAGTTTGACAAAACAATCACATATAATTTATTTTTGGTAAACTATATTTTAAATCTCTCATTAACTAAACTAGTTTAATGTCATCAACAAATATGAGTAGATGGACCAAAAATATAGTTTATCAAACAAAATCTTACATGACTATCACCACTTTTTGATTACATGACAAGTTTTTTTTTTTAAGGCAAAAGGGGGCAATTGTAGAAACTAACAGGTTGTTGTCATCCCAACTATGCTGGCACCATAACAACCATCAACAAAAACCTGCACGACCCGAATTCATTAACCAGAGGAAAAAAAAGAGCCATAGAAACAAGGGCGAGGGTGGGACATAGAATCTAAACCCCTATAGGAGAAGAGAAGGACTATCTAAACTTGTCGTAAGGTAGAGCTTGTCTATCCTATGCAAAAGATTTGTGATAAAAGATGGAATAAAATTCCACCAACAAAAAGTGTGTTAAGGTTGTTCTTTGAGAGATTAACCTATTTGCAAGTGTTAACCTCATGATAGATAATGTGATAAGTCATTAAAATGTCAATATAATTGTTATGCAGTAAAAACAAAAAACATTATAAGATTACAAAGATTAACACGGTTAACAAGAGGAAAGTATAAGAAATAAAAACAGTAATTTTTTTAGTAACTAAAAAGTTAAATTTGCACAAAATTTAGGAAAAAAATATAATTAACCCAAATAAATAAAATACTTATACTGTTATCGCTGCTCAATAGAACGGTGAAGAGGAGGGCACCGTTAACAATTGAACATTACAATGTCACCAAGTTGCATTCTGCACTTATAAAAGTATCAATTTTTTTGTAGTTTTCACAAGATATTTTGAATTTAAAAGGTGGAGGGATCTTTAGGGTGTGTAATACACGTGCGGCTGGTTTATGATAATTTCATATGGAAGTTTGATTAATTAATCATTGAATAATAAACAATTTTTTGTTTTTAAATATGGCAACCGAAGTTGGTTTCCTGATTCCTTTCTTGCCAGCTAGAACGCCAGGTAGCTAACAAGAAAAGGATAAACAATTGTGGTGCAAAGAATCAAAAAGGAAATATTCTGTTATTGAAATAAATTTTAATCTATCACTCAAATATATTTTAATGTAGCGTGTTATAATTAGTAAGCTTGTCAGTTTTTTTTATCATATATTAAGTTCTTTGTTGTATTTTTCAAATCACATAGTATATATTTTTGTAGTTGTTAGTTTCTGCAAGTTTCTATTGATTTTCTATTGGTTAAGATTCCCTTAAAACTATTATTTTATCTCTATAATTTAATGGGTAATTTTATACTTTATAAATATTTATAAAATGAAAAAAATACAAATATTAATAAATAATTAAAGATATTTTTTTAATTTATGAATTTTTTGTTTATTGTAGTTTAAAACATGATTAAAAAATTCATACGAATATTATTAATTATTGTATAAAACAAATCTACGTTTTAGCATGGAGAGATGAGAGGTGTGGAAGAAAAAGAAAATAATTTTGCTCTGTGATTGTGAGTAAAAATCACACTCAACGAAGAGAATCAAGAATATAAATATTGAATCAATTGAGAGAGTGAGAAAAATAACAAACTTATTCTTCAAATTGTGTATTTTAATTTACTTAAAGAAAGAGAAAGTGCTCACAAATTAACAAATAGTTTATGGTTATTTATAAAAATATTATTGACATATATTTAAAATATTATATTAGTGTACATAAAATTCACTTGATAAAAAATAATGACACTAAAGAAATATATCATATATTAATAAAAGTACTAATCATTGTAATAGTTTATGATGATATACAATATTTTAAAAATCAAAATCTTAGTATAATTGAGTTTAATGTTTATGTAGCTTTGCTGCAAAAAAAATTATATAAACCTATAAAAATTTATATCATGACTTTTAAAATATTTATTGTAAATGCTAAAAAATTACCATACATAATAATACGCTATGAATTAAAAAAAGATATAAAAAAAGTTTAGGTGACGTTTGGTTTGAGTGTTTATTTTTTTTTTATTTTTCATTTTTTGAAAATAATTTTTATTTTCACATTTTTAAGATTTAAAAAATAAGTTTTAAGAACAAAGTACTCTAAAGTGACACCGTATTTTCACTTCTTTTAAAAAAGGCTGAAAATGTTGATGGGTTGTTTTTTCAGTTTTGAGCCTATTTTTTAAAATATTTTTAGAGAAAATATTTTCTAAATTTAAACAAACTTATTTTTCCTCTTATTTTCTATTTTCTTTGAAAATAAAAATAAAAAATACTCAAATTAAGTGCCATCTTATATTATTAGTGAATATAATTTGGTGAATATATTTTTATATTGTCAACCAATGAAAAAAATTACCGTTAGCATAATTTTTAAGAGATTTTTTTGTAAAGGATAAAACTCTTACCTTATATGCATCACAGTATAAAACTAACTCATAATTTATTCTCTCTTATTATATTTATATTTATGGTTTCTTTTCTATCTTTTTCTTATACTCCATTATACTCTCAATGAGTGTACAATAATATTTTTATATTAAAATATGACCTTGATGTTTTGGTATAGGATCTCCCGTATTTTAGGTAACATGATAACATCAACCAGCATATTTGTCAGCTAAGAAATGTCAACTAGCTTGGAAAGGATTATATATTTTCCTTTTCGAGGTTTCCATTTGGTTCTTACGAGCTACATCAAGAAAGCCAACTTCTGTCTCCTAAAAAAACAAAACAGCTTCTGAAATGCCTAGATATACGCGCTGTTTAATCTACAAAGATGATGTTTTTTTCCTCTTAAAGGCGAAATTGTCGTTCCATAAGAGATTTTGTGAAGAAGTAATTTAGAAATCAAAATATATTTTATTGAAATTTTTTATAATATACTTTTATCATGATTTTTAATAAATTTTAATGTATTTTTATAAAAATATTTTATTTATTAATTTTTCAGTTGATGTCTTAAGACCCTGAAAAACTCCTTTCAATTATTTTTTGAGTTTATGGTACAATCTAAGGTGTACCACCATCATAGGCATTATGGTGTGGGGATTATGATGAGGAAGACGGTATATGGTGTGGAAGATGATCCACAGTGATGAAAGAGTGAGATTAATCTATGTACTAGAAGCTGTACAAAAAAAAAAAAAAATCTATGTACTAGAAATTGTGTTGCACCATATAACCACATGAAGGAGTGACTCATTGCAGTTTGCGTCTATTTTATTGTATCTTTCCATCAAATTCTTCTAATAATTCTTATTGTTTGATTAAAAAAAAAAAGATGAAAATAAATCTATTTAACATCTTTTTTTTAGAGGAATCTATTTAACATCCCATGGTGCTCGACTGCACGAACATTATTATTAATAAATTGACGCCCACTACTAATAAATTGCATCACCTACCACAATTCAATGGCATACAACCAACTAACATCAATCAATACACAAGATCGATGAAACCACGAGCCCCCATCCCCATTTCTTTTGGTCTTTTCGAAATGGACACACTCCAATTTTATTTTTTTTCTCAAACCCCAATATTGGACTCCCCACACCACACCATCAATCATAGATGACTCTATTTGTTTAAACTTCGAAGAAAATAATGAAATTCGTAAACATTTTCAAGAATTAAAATTAATTCATTCATAAGTTAAATTTGTAAGAACTTTTTCAATGTCTAGTTGCAATGTCGAGGCGAATGTGTTTAAGCAACATGGGAACAACGATATCGGGCGAACTCAATTGCGGCAAATGACCCTCCGTGGACATGACCTCAACGATGGAGTCGCCACCAATGTGTTGGTGGAGGTACTCTGCAACCACAACAGGAACCGCTAAGTCCTTCATGCTTTGGATGATGTGGCATGGGACACTGACGAGGTTCAGGATTTGCCTTATGTCGCTTTGGAAAATGGTCTGCAACACGCTTAGCGCAATGTCAGGTCTCATGTTGAACAATGTTCGGCTGAATTCCTGCACTGCCACCGACTCCATGTCTCCGCCAACAGCCATTGGAGCGAACCCTGAGCACCATGCTTTGTAATTCGCCGCCATAGCGTTGAATAGTTGGTCTAGATCTTCTTGCTCAAACCCTCCAAAGTATTCCATGTCGTTCAGATACCTACCTTGTACAAAACACCAGGTTCCATCCAGATTATTTAACATTATTATTTGTAATAATAATAACTTTTTTTGTTGATTTAGTAGGAACTGAACTTAGATATCAAAAGTTTACCATATCTTACGTGTATTATTCACCTAATTGAGCTAACTAAACTCCCTTAGTGTAATAATAACAAGAACTATTACAATAATATTGAGTTAAAATATAATGAATGTAACTCAATTGACAATAAGGTGAAATTGTGGTGAAAAGTCATGTTTGATTAATATATCCTTCTAAAGAAATAAAGAATTCTATGCGCAATTAAGATACCTCGATGTAGAGTCAAAAACTTTAATTAAGATGTTTGTATAAACAGAGTCTTGAAATAAAATTTACTAGGTAGTTATTACTATTACACAATCATTAAGCTGCAACTTTAAATCATTAGGTATTGATCATTACCTGGGGGAAGCTGAGATCATGATGATTTTGGCGAACAGTTCAGGCCGAGAAATGGAAGCAATGGTACCAATCATAGCGGACACTGAATGACCAACAAAGATACATGAATCCACTCGAAGCTCTTCTAAGATAGCAAGCAAGTCATGGGCATAGCCCTCCAAGGTTGAGTATCGCTCAAAATCGAAGTAATCGGGGTTGGTGGTGCCGGCTCCCATGTTGTCGTAGAGTACGACACGAAACTCGTCGAGGAGATAAGGTACGAGGTGTTTCCACACGGATTGATCCGTGCCAAACCCGTGAGCCAGAACTATATGCCGCGTGCCAGATCCCAAAACCTTCACGTTGTGAGCTTCTTCCACTATCCCCATTCTTTTTTGTTGCTGCTTAACTTAACTTTCTTCCTTTAATTTTGTGTTTTGTGGTGTTTCTCTCTCTCACTCTCTCTTTCTCTCTCTGCCTCGCTCAATGAGACTGACGCGTAGTTTCCCAAGTTTCAGACCTGGTCATCGTATTTGTACTTAAGAAGGCTAGTGATGGCAATGGAGAAAATGACCAAACCAATAAATGATACCCTCACGTCATTATTTCTTTGCATCATCTTTTAAAAAATGAATAAAAGAACCTCTTGAAACGTATTTCTTATTCTATTATTTAAAAATATGAAAAATGTGTGATTAAAATATTCTATAGCATATATCTGTGAAAAGTAGTTAAAAGTAATCCAAATTAAAAATAAAACTGTTGTGGTGTTGTATCTATAATTATAGGTTTTTTTTTTATAAAACAAATTAAAAATATTCCAAATTTAAAACAAAGGCATGCTCTTTCTATCAACAAAATTATATATAAAATCAATTAAAAATAAAATTAAATCCTAAAATGAAAAAATATTGAATATATTTTAATTATTTCTATTAGTAACTATTGTGATAAAAAAAATTTATAAAATGAATTATAAAAGCAAAACTAAATCTTAATATAATATAATACACTATTTTAGAGAAGAAGACTAGCTACAAACACCAACTAATAAAAGAAAAACAGATTGCTTAACTTGTTATGCCTTTTCTAATGTCTTTGAAGTTATGAAAAGAAAACAATTTTCACCACTTAAAACTTACTTCCTTTGCCCTAAAATAATTAGTGTTTAAAAATTTTATCTCAAAATAAAAGTTATGCTAACTTGTTAATGTAATATTAATTGATTTTTTCACTAGCATTCCTGATAACTATCACTTTATCTTTTCAATGTAATATCAATACTAAGGTTAATTTGTAAAAATACAATTCTCTTTCATCTATTTATTAGTTTTTCTTGGACTATGTTAGGCTCACAGAAACAAATCCTTAGAATTTTAAGACTAAGAAGACCTCCACAGAACAAGGTGAGGAAAGGATAATGATTTTCTTTATTGCCTCTCTTGATTCATACCAAAGCTATATATATATATATATGTGCATAATGCTAAATGACAAAATAACATAATGCAATAACAGAATATCAGGCAAGCATATTCCCTAATTTGTGCCAACCAATCATGTAAGGACAACACTGCAATTCTTCTAATAGAATTTGTTATAACTTCTTGAGACGAAATCCTCTAAGTGCTCGAGTGGGGTAATCTTCCTTTTGGGCCTTTCTATTAGACTAAATTTTCTATTTCCCCCCTCAATCCTTGTAAATTTTTGCTTAAGAATTTTGTTACATTTTATTATTTGTTGTCCGTAAATATTGAGCTGGACCAATTTTGGAATGCTATAGAAGTTTTCTGCGTAGTTTTCACGTCTTTTTTAAGAAGGAAAGCTACATTTCTGTTGGTTGTCAGGGTAGAGGGAATTTCGGTTGTGTAGCTTTAATATCCATATAAGGGAAAAGTGGAAATAGATAATCATTAATGAAAAATTGACAGAAACTTTTTAAGTTCATAAATTGCTATTATGCCACTACACAAAAAAGAAGAAAAATTGTTACTAGATTGTCTTGTATAACAATAACAAGTGAATCTCTATAAATTAACTATTGTTTTGATTAAAGATAAGACATTATCTGAATTGGGGTGAGAAAGCACTGCTAAGAAAATAAATGCAAATGAGGGCAGAAGGGGATGGTAAGAGAAGTTGTTTAGAAGGTAAAAGGCAAAAACGGTTGAAACTTATAAACATGAAGAACATGACATACCATTCTTCGTCATATACACTTTCCTTGAATTTGAGGTAATCTGTAGAGGATATAGGTTCAACTGAAAGATCCTCTGAGCTCACGGTTACAAATTCCCAAACTCCAGGATTTGGCCTTACTGCAAAGGCAACATAAGGCGGATCAACAACAGCTTCTTGAAAGTATCAACTGTCCAACATTAAAATCCAGAGGCTAATAATAATGTCACATAATAGCATTCACAGGGTGAATTAAAAAAAGCAAAGTAAAAACCTGTGTACAACTCAATAAGAAGCCAAGGTTCCCCTCCAACAATTGATTCCTCTCAATGTTGTCATCTATGACATGCTCCATTTCTTCCATCAAGTTATGAAGTTTTATGGTCCTTCTCCCCTTCTCAATGTACTTCGCAAAGCACCTCTTCACATGGTACCTACTTCGTCTCATTGCATCATCAGGCATGCCATTGGTTACGAATTCTTTGCCTCTCAAGAGCGGTGCAGAATATCATGCTACTTAGAATCCTGAATTTGATTTCAATCTAATTAAATGCTTGGTAGAATCAGGATAGCTAAGCAGAAACAAACAAAAAAGTAGAAATCTTACTGGTATGAGCAGTGAATTTGTGCACAAAATCACCATCCTCATCCTCTTCTGAAATGGTTTAAAATATATGAATTAACACACTTAAAAACAATACATCTCAATTCTAACATCAATGAAAGTATAATACAGAAAATAACAGTTGAGATTTTTCAAACCTTCCTACAATGTTGATAAAAAAAATAATGTTTACCCAGCAAAAGGATGGAACCAAATTAGTTCAATTCATAGAGGACATACCTCTCCTGGGTCAGAGGACATATCTACTAAGCCATCCCATATTTCAGTTCTCATTCCTCTTCAGGCTAGGCAACTCTATTCATTTTGGCTAAAAGCACCAAATGGGAAACAAATTTCCATAATTGATAAATAGAAATTAAAATAATTAGGAATTTTTCTTTGCTATGTTACAACGGAAATTCATTTATGTCTCGGAATCCATGATTGTCAAATAAGCTCAATACACATAACTCAAAATTTGTGTGTGCAATAGCATTTATATTATGAAACTTAGTATTGAAGAATCATAGAGTCAAAGAAAGAGAGTAGAAATCATATTTGCAGTTAATTAAAACCACCCTTCCGTTTATATTTGCAGAGAGTAGAATCTTTTTGTGCGTTTATATTTATCTTTGATTATCAGGATATAAAAATAATTACTATGGCTGAGCCCGAAGGACTAGACAAGTGTAGGGTCTATGCTTTCATGGTGAAGTCATAGGGATAAAAGCTGTACATTTCTAGGCTAATATTTTTTTTTATAATTTTGTATAAGTACCCAATGTATGCAAATAAGTTTTTCCAGCTTGTTCTCTGCAATAATGAACATTAGATATGAAACACAATGCAAACCTTAAATGACAGACTAAACACCTTTGGACTATTAAATCCCAACTGGACCCTTAAATTAATGATCAACAACCAAATATAACTAAGCAAAGTGAGCATCCATCTATATATGAGTCTGATCCCACTTCCTGTGCCAGACAAGTCAAGGATTAACAATTATTTACCGTCCAGGCATTTCTTGGTAGAACCCAAATTGAAAGCAAAGTCAGGTACACTACTAATCCAAATCGCATAATTATGTGTGACCTTGCCGGTAGAACACAACCAGAGCTAAAAGCCATACCGGTAAAATCAGACTGATTGATCACAAAAAATCACTTGCTTAAAACAGGAAGCCGAAACAAATAATTCAAATATTCTAGCTACAAATGAATCTACTAACAACTGCTGAAATACAAATCATGATTTATATTTGACAAGAACTCTGATATTGACAATAACTGTTGGAACTGTTGTTCCATTAATTGAGCCTTTGCTGGATCATTTTCAGGCCTCTCCAAGATTTTGATAGCAACATCTTCACCATTGTAAGTACCTCGGTAAAGTTTCCCAAAAGCTCCTTGAGCAAAAGGCTCACCCATATTCAGTTTCCTCAAATCAATTGTCCAGTCATAAAAAAAATTTAGCATTTCAACATAATAAAAATTTCAATTACAGCAACAAAAGTAACATTCATGGTATGCATTTGTCTCATTACCAATTGTTGAAACCAGTGCAAAATAAAAAACATTAAAGATACTCCAATTACAATCCGGATTTATGACAAAAGAAAAACATGAAAAAGCTGGTCTAGTTAACGTCAGCAAATAAAAAACACCTCCGATATCCAACACCGTTAGTTCTTTCAAAACTTAGAATCAAATGCATATGAAACAAGCTGTTGAAAAAAAGAAAAAAAACAATTAAACACGCATAAAACGCTCTATATAAACAAATTCCAACAGTGAACCCTCAAAGACCAGATTCACGAGCAATCCCTTGTGCAAATCAACGCATACCAAGACTTCTCTGATACACAACCACTTTCCAAGAGAACAATTAAAAAATTAGCAACAATTAAACAAAAATCATCGATTAGAAGCCACAAACTCTACTAGCTATACATGCCTCGCACATCAAACACAAAAGCAAGCAAAATTGAAAGAGAATTCGTCAAAACAACACACAGTGAGACCGAAACAACGACAAGGCACAAACGAACGCTAGAATTGGAAGAAAAATATAACAAAAGCTATAAATAGAAACTTCGAAACCTCTAAAACCAGCTTCGCAATCAAATCTCAAGTGAATATTCATGAACTCATCACTGATCTTACGAAAAAAGAGCAAAAATAGTGAAAACTTGAACAAACCCTAAAATCTGAAAAAGTCGTGAAACTAAAAAGGTTAAGAAGAAGCAGATATGCATACCTTAACATAGAGGGCTCTAGTTAACAAAGCAAGTTGTGATAAGAGAGTGGTCGAAAGGAAGGTGAAGAGATCGAAGAAAGAAAAACCAAAGGGAAATGGACAAGATTGAGCTCTTCCCATACCAAGGAAGCCAGAGACCAGAGAAGAAGCGCAAAAGAAAATGAAACAGATGACTTTCTTTATGGCTCAAGAAGCGCGGGTTAATGTCGGGGCTCACCTTCTCCAACGAACTCATCTCGCAAGATGAGGGGCTTCATTGCGACTTGACGTGTCTCTTGTACTCGCTTCTCACACTCAGGAAGAAGCTTAGTGTGTGCGAGGTCGATGGACGATGGGTTAGAGAACGACGTTGTTAGGTTTCTTTGCACTTTTGAACACCATAGCCCTAGTCTTTATGAAAGAGTCCAATGAGATAACGACGATGTTTTAATAAAACCCGTCGTAAACCAATACACATTCTAAGGCGGTTTTCAATAACCGTCTTAGAATATATGTGACAGAGAGCTTTTTCAATAAATAATTATAAAAATGCCACTGTTTCATTTTCTAAGGCGGTTCTAAAAGAACCGTCATAGATTGGCTGTCGTAAAAACACCTTTTTCTAGTAGTGAGGTGAAGTTCGATTGTGATATCTTGGTGAGGACTTAGTCCTTATAACAGGTGTGAAAGAGGAGAAGGTACAAGATGGGTTGTGCAATGAGGAAGATGAAGGAGTGTCAACAGTTATTCAATCAATACAATGATGATGTCCAGATAGACCTGTATGTTGGGGATAGGCTATGTTGGCTGAATATAGTTCTGGAGCGAAGAATATGTTTCAGAAGCCCAGTGGGGGTCTTTACCAACTTCATCACGTTGGATAAAGACATAGAGGAAAGGAAAACATTAACTGAAGCTAGTAGTCTCGTGAAGGCTTCATTGAACATGCCATTGGTTCATAACAGTAGTGTTAGAAATAATGGTAAAATTTGCAATGTTCGCCTAATTAAAGAAGTGCAACAAAAATAGATTTCTTGTAAGTGTTGGGAAATCTACAGTTTGGGGGGCTTCCTCGATGGCTAGTGATGTGGGGGTTGAGGTCATATCATCAAGTTCTGAATGTTTGGATGAAAAGGAGCAAGTTTTCGAGAATGAGCACAACGAACAATATGACACACAAGGGGCAGAGGAAGGATTCCAGCGAAGGTTGTCACAGTCATACGCGACTAAGTTTCTGCTGGGTACTAACCAAAAGTCTTGATCGATGAGACACAGACAGAGGACTAACAGTATGGCTAAGGGATCTTTTGTCAGAAATGGAAGATGCACTACAAGAAAAATGACATATGCCTACAGAGGTTTTTTCCTACACACATAAATTGGTGTAGGTAAAAGTCAAAAAATCTAATGCCTCCGTGGACCACTCACCTCCTCTTCCACTCTTCAATTCAATTAATATCTCTCTCTCACACTCACACACACTCTCACTCTCTCTCTCACACACACTCTCACTCTCTCTCTCTCTCTCTCTCTCTCTCTCATACATACACTAAGTTCCCTCTCCAAACATGGCGGCAATTTTCTCTTCTTCGCTCTTCGTTTCCTCGCCTATTCCCGAATCCATAAAGCTCCACAACTTTTCAGGTTCGTAGTCTTAACCTATCCTCGCTCTTTTCGTTCCTCTATTATCAGTTTCATTCTCTAATTTCTTCTTCTCTAGGGCTCGCTCCTTTAGGATAAAGAGGAAAAAGTGATCGTGTAGGATTCATTCCCCTCGAAAACCTCTCCTCTTCACTCTGTTGATAAATCAACTAGTGGAAACTCGATTAACACCTCTGCGTTCGAGAAACGGATTATCAAGGTTGAACAATCGGTGAATATCTTTCTCACGGTAATTTAATTCTCCTCCTTCAATCACTCAACTGAAATTCACCGTCGGAATCACCATATACTGTTGTATTGTTACGCATCCTTATTTATTATTCATCTTTCTAGCAAAACATTTTAATTGAGTTATTAAGTGTATGAACATTCACCAAGCATTTTCAGATTAATCGCGTTACTTGATATTGAGGGAAACTGCAGACAAATGCCGCCGATGCTGTCACAATTGCATTTGTGTTGTCGTCACTAACCATTTTTTAAAACCTTGATTTTACATATAGTTGAAACTTTCTTCACTCGTGGGTTCTGCTTTTGGGGATTTTTATTCCTAGGAAGAAGGATGTGAGTATTTGAGAATGTTGCATTACTATAATATTTGAGAAATAAGGACACATACAAGTTATAATTTAATTGGTGGACTAAGTTCATATATCTCTAAAATCTACCATATTTTTGAAGCAAATATAAGGAAAGTTAAAAAGCACTGAAACACGCATATATGCATTGTAGGAACTAAGAATAAATCTTATAAAGTTGAATTTTATGAAATTTTATTTTATAAAAATTGTGTTTATATCTTTTTCTACATAGAGTCTCAATGTCTAATCAATACTTGCAAATATTCTGTTAAATGTGCATAGGAAAATACATAATCTCGGTCCTTGAGGAGAATTAAATTAATAAATAATGTTTCAATACATTCATAACTTATCATATATGTGTACGTAATATTCACTATTGATTATTTCATCATTAATTGAAATTACATACTTTACCTTTTAAATTCAGAAGCTTACTATAGAAAAACAGGATCCGTTTTTTAAAGTTCCACTTATTTACTTTTCACTTTTATATATTTTGGGTCTTTGCTCTTGGTCTTTTTTGGATACTTTGAGTATATTGTGTTTAAAATCTTCTTTTCAATGTTTTGAAGTTTTCAATATGGAGAAGTTAACAAAAACGACTGCTCAAGGAGATCGACTTATTTGTTTCTCTCAATGAGGACAGGTTACGGGTCAATCAAGCCTTTTATGGTTTGGAGATGCTACATACCAAGCCCATATAAAGTGCCAGAGTCTAACTAGGTTGAGTTTTCTAGGTTTGTTTCATGAACTTTGGAACATTTCCCTGCCTTATTCGGTTATTGTTAAAAAGGAGCTTAAAAGCTGATAAAAAGTAAGAGCTTAAAAAAGTTTATATCTGAACTCTGAAGGATCGGTTAACCCCATTCAAATGTGGTTTTTGGTACAAGCAAATGTAATATACTCATCATAAAATAACTGCAGCAAGTTCCAAATGCTTTCCTAGGAAGATTTCCAAGCAAATGTTCACACAACCCTTCACAAGGATTGCAGGGGTTTCATCTCAACTACAACATTCAGCATATATTTGATGGCATATGGGACCCACATACAGTGATATGGGGTGCAAACTAGCCCTTGAAGACAAAACAAGAGTCGCATTTAGGAGGAGGCAGAGGCATGAACATGTTGATGCATCAAGGCATGCCAAACCTTGCAATTGTTCAAGTTTGGCCTCTCAGCAACAAAAAGGTCACAGAACCAAAGAGAAACTAATTCAATTCCTTTGTAGTAGTTGCTTGCTTTGTGTATGTTGCCCTTTAGCCTGTGTCTGTTGTTTCATCAAGCTACCATGCAGAATCTGTCATCAAGCACTGAGGTGTGCCCGAAAATGGGCATGTTATGGATCAAAGAATAATAGGGTATGTGCTTTAAATTGACTGCATAGGAAAAATCACCCTTTAGGTTTCTTGTTGAACACCATTTAGGAAAAATCACCCTTTTTCTTTTTCATTTAATTCTTTGTACTATGTCTTACTTGGAACTTTTATATAATTGAAGGCTAGTGACTGAAGCTTTGAAAAGGCTATTGTTGTTCCTGTTTCTGTTGAATGTATCTTCTTCTGTAAATCACTAAATCCCTTGTTATTTATTGAATAACTCTCCCCGTTTTTCAAACCT
This sequence comes from Glycine soja, assembly GCF_004193775.1. Lineage (NCBI taxonomy): Eukaryota > Viridiplantae > Streptophyta > Magnoliopsida > Fabales > Fabaceae > Glycine > Glycine soja. Next base: position 29,056,711 of record NC_041006.1, read on the forward strand.
TACTTTTTTGTGCCATGTGATGTTTTAACATAAGCTTGCGCAGAATAGAGATTGTATACTTGTAAATTCGTACATAGATTTGTAGTTTTATGTAAAAAAATCAAGTTTTACTTTTGAAGTCAAAAAGTAACTTCCAAACATGCAATTCTTCATCTTTCTAGTGTTGGATTTACATTTGTACTGAGTTTTATTGCAGTTGAAGAATCCACTACCATTTAATTTATCCTTTTGCATAACAGGTTGGGTTTGTGAATTCCTTGGCTTTTGCAAAATCAGGAGAATTCTTAGTTGCTGGAGTTGGACATGTGAAAATTTTCTCAAACTGTGTCCTGCTTGTATGCTTCTTTTTTTTTTTTGTATACTATTTACTGAAATTTCGCTGGAAACACTGCCATGGACAGAAAAGCTATCTGTGATGTTGGGGGTTAAGATGATTATTTAATGCTTTTCTCTGCTCCTTCAGTCTGAATTTTCCCATTATGGTTGCAGACCGTTGTCCTCAAAGTTGGTATGTCATGTCAAGGGTGTGCTGGAGCAGTAAACAGGATTTTGGGAAAAATGGAAGGTATTTTTATTCCTGCAAGCTATCTCTACTATCAGATCCAAAATGAAAATGATCTAGTAATTGTAGCAACGTAATATCTTACATGTGAATTTTTTTTGTAGTAGTAAACTCAGAAAAATGCAGATCAAACCTGTGTGTTCTCTGTCAATTCCATTGACAAACTAGTGCCTTGCTTCTGTCAGTTTTATCACAATCAAAATATGTTGCATGCTTTACATTCTAAATTTTTAATTATCATAACTATTTGGTTTGTTTTGTTAATTTTGATGTTCTTTTTCATTCCTTTGTATAATTTCTTTAAATCTGTGTGTAATGCCATTTGTAATTTTAAACACCAGAAGTTCCAGTTAATATCTTTTTCTCTTAAACTTCTTGCCATTTTCTGTTGGGTGATTAAGTGGTTTTCCTGTTCACAATTAACTTTCGGACATAATCAAGTATACCCTGCACAAGTCAAGGGCTGTTAAGGCTGACTAAAATTTGCCAAGACTCAGCAAAATAACATAACATGGAGAATGTTAAAAAAATGTGTACTCATAACAAGGGTAGAGGCTGAGGACCACCCGCCGGAGACACCGGAAGAGACTTCTCAGCCTCTGCAGCCGCAGCCATTTGCTTCTTCTTCATTAATAATCTCTTCCCAGTCCTCACTCTTCTCATTGTTTGCAAGTCCCCAAACCTTACTATCACCATCTTTTCTTCTTCTGCATTTGTCCCCATAGTGCTCTTGGCTTCCTCCACAACCATTGATGTAAAATTTATACTCTTGTTTCGAATAGACGAATATAAACAAAAAAACACATTAATTAAGAAAATGAATTAGTACTGGCATTTAGTTGTATTAATTTTATTTAAAAATAAATATTTTTTTTTCTAAACTACCCTTTCTTAAAACTTGATAACAAACAATTTTAAATGAGCATATGAGAATGAGAGTTGCTTTCATATGGGAAAAAGAAATAATCTCAGGCTTTAATGGAAGCAGTCACTTTTAAATTGTTGAGTTGCTTTATTTATTATGGGTGGTGTCGTGATGCAGTCACGTATGTTTGTAATGCAAGCTTTCAAAAACTGAAAGTGCTTTAAATGAGCATGAGTTATCACAATATATAGGCCATCAAATGCAATGATCATCAAATGATGATGCTTTATTTATTAATGAGTTTTGACTTTTGAGACTCTTCTTCTACTTGCACTTGGGTTCTTTCCAGTTTTAATTCCAACATTCTAACTCCAACCATCAACTATGGATGCCACCTCCACTCTTCCAACACCGGCATCACCGACATTGCTTTGCTCTCCTCCAGGATCAAGTCAGAAAAAGGTATGTGATGTGTTACTTGTTGCTTCTAGTTTGCTGTATTTGTCCCTCTTAAGCAACTAAAAAATATTCTTGATTTTTTACTCTTATATAATTAAAGATTTGTTTGTTTGTTTGCTATGCGTCTTCCTTTCAATTCCCATCTCATCCTTAACGTTAAAATCAACAAGCTTATTCACAAATGGTTGATTGGTTTCCATAATCTAGATAGAGGATCGATAAACAAAACTATGGAGATTAGTGTATCTTATAATTACCTCAACAGTGGCCATTTGGAATGCAAAGAGGGAAAGTAATAATAGGATGAAGTATGAACTCGAAAGGAAAGCTAAGAATAAAAGAGAGTGGTTGTGAGTTGATCGAAGTAAGAGAGGTTTAAATATATAGTTGTAGAGTCTTCAACACTAATACCTTCCTAGAGAGTGTGAGGAATGGCCACTTCCAAGAATCTTTTTCAAGCAGACAACTCATGCCACTATATACCAAAAAATTAAATATAATAATAACAGAGATCACCATTTCCAGTTGTAAATGATTTTTGTTTCCTTTCATTTATTTTTCAAAAATATTACTTTGACAAATAACTAGAATAAGAGATACACGAATATATATATATATATATATATATATATATATATATATATATATATATATAATAAATATCACTATTTATATTCATATATTTTAATTTATAATTTATGCTAACATATAAATTAATAAAATAAATTATTATTATTATTATTATTATATTATTTTTAAATTTTTATTATTAATTAATTTAGTAGTAGTATGAACCAAAATTTTAATTCTTTAGAAAAAGACTCAAATAAAAAGATATAATAGAAATTAAAAGGTTATTTAAGCCTTAAAAATATTAACTAAATTTTTCATTAACATAAATTAATTATTATTTTGGCCTAATTATTCAATTTTAACTTTGGACCATTTAAATAAAGTAAAGACATTTAACTCCAACCATCAACTATGGATGCCACCTCCACTCTTCCTTTCAATTTTAACTTTGGACCATTTAAGCTTATTTTGGCCTAATTATTCAATTTTACAAGGAATATACACCAGACATATCTGGACTTTGTGCAATGTCGTGCTGCTTTCCATTTCCACCACTAGGATATACAAACAAGGGATATGAAAAAGAAGGCTACAACAGAGGATGTGGAATTACTGACAAAGGTTAACGTACTTTCCTTATATTCACAGGGTACATTTTGTTTCATTACCATGATTTGGGATGCAAAAATGAAATTTCTTGTCAATTGTGTAGCTCTTAAATATAAGATACATCTTTGCAAATGGACCATCAAATTGTTTTTTAAGAATATACGTGCTATGTGGCTATCAATATAACTCATCCATGATGTGGTTTAATTATGTACATCCCTTTGTTCTGAACCATAGATGAATTGGATTTGCTGAGGGTCCATTTTAATTGTGTCCTTACTCTGTTTTTTCCTTAGAGTTGGGCAGCATTGGCGGAGAAAGTTAGATTGGTGCTCAATGAGTATCCACAACTCAGGCTAACCCAAGGGAGAAAAGTGCTAGAGATCTGTCTAACCATTAAATGGGACAATGGCAAGGCTCTTGAATTTTTGTTAGAATCATTGGGTGAGTAGATAACTATATATATTAATTCATGCAAAAACAACCTTACTTTGATATCTCACCTACCTATGCTACATATATAACATATATTTGTTCTAATTCACTATAATAATACTATTTGCATATTTCTAGGGTACAAGAATTCGAATGATGTATTTCCAATCTATATTGGTGATGATCGAACTGATGAGGATGCTTTTAGGGTAACAAATGTTGCCACGCCTAGTTAGTTAGTTAGAGGTGTTCATGTTAAACATATACCTACAGTTGAAGATGATAGATACATATTAAAGACTTTTACCTACAGTTAAGAGATGTAAGTAGAAGTTAATGACTTTTACCTACACACTATACATAGTAGGTAAAACCTATAGTGACAGACAATTAGCTGTCATTATACGGCCCCTCAAAGTTGACGGAAGAAACGTCTGTAGGACAAAGTCTATCATACATTTACCTACGAATTTTTAATTTATAGTGACAGTTTTTTTCCGTAGGTATAGGTCATTTTTCTTGTAGTGATGTTTTGGGGAAGAAATAATGTCTTTTTTGGTTGTAGGCAGTGATTGAGTGCGAAGAAATAACGATAAGAACACGCGCGACGATGAAATAGATCGATCGTATTGAAAATTTCAAGCTTAAAAATATAGTTTATTTTAAAGAAGAATATTGATGTCTCACTCAAAAATTAAGTGAGAAAGTGAGTGATAATTTATAGTTTTGATTATTACAAGTTATAAACAAATTCAATTTTTTTTTTTACGAAAAACTCAAATTTTTATTCAGATTCAATCTCTCTTAAAACTTCAAAGTTTCTTATATTTATAGACTAGGATTTCCTTTAAATGGCTCACTACTAATTAATTACCACTAAAAACTAAATTTTATTTACATTTATTTTTCATTACGAATAAAAATCCCACTAAAGCTACTTAGAAAGCCTAAAAAACATAAAAAGTGATGAAAAAAACATATAATGAGTCATTCAAAATTATTACATGATAAATAAATATGAAATTTCATAAGAAAATTATAAAATGAGTCTTAATTAATTCTTTAGTCGAAAAATTATATAATCCATCTAAATAATTTTCATCCCACATTTGCATCTTCAGTATAAACTCTTGAGCTCATTGTGTTTTTCATATTATTATTTTAAGTTTGATGTTTATGTTCCATTTCTAGAAATGACACAATTCTTAGCTTGTGAACTTGCATCACTAAGCTTTGGAATGTCTTAATTTTTTTCGATCTTACTTTAGACATTGAATCCTTCATCAATTGTAAAAGATACTTAGAGTGTGTTTGGATAGGGTAATTTAAGTAGGTAATGTTAGAAGCGCACGTTACGTTCACGTTGCACGTTCTTTTTATATTTTATTATTTTGGAAAATTTAGTTATTTCTGAATCTGGTCCATTTTCCATCCACATTCAACCCATATCTTTGCAAATATATTTGCAACCACCTTCAGTAACAAATCACGTACCCATCCTTTATCTCACGTACTGATAACTTCCTATCTCACGTTCTGATAACAAGTTAAGCTCTGTGATGGACAAACTCTATAAATAGGATGGGGTGCTCTCAGTTTTGTATCACCAAACCCACTTCTCTATTCAGAAAAATACACCATCTATTTAGAGTGAGTAAAGGTCTGGAAGAGCAAAACTGTCTTTCAGGTTCGTGTGTGCGCCGCTTCGCGTTCAATTTGCAATGGCTGGAGGTATGCTCGTAATATTTTTAATTTCCGCTGTTTGATCTGAATATGCCATTTAAATTGATTTGCATGTTTAGATCAGTATATGCGTATTTTTACATTTGCTATCAAAGCCTATTTGTACCTCTGTCTTGCTTATTGGGTCGTTCTTATGCGGAGTTTATTTTCTGAGTATATGGGTGTTGTGTTTTAGACCTCCTTAATTCAAAATAACATCAAAATTAGGAATGATATAAGTTTTCTAATTTTTCTATGATTTATAACGTATTTTTTGGTGTCTAAAATGCATATAATGGTGTGGGTTTTTCGAAATCGAGGTAATAATCATTTTTTTATGACCCCCCCCCCCCCCCGCTGGAGGTTGAAGACGAAGTTTTGTGAGTTTTGTATTTAACAAAGCATGACTTAATCCAGTGGTAGATGTGGTTTATATTACCTCTCTAAGGTGGGTTCAAATCTCAGTGGAAGCTTTTTCTTCCTTGTTTTCGTTTTTAATTGATTAAAATGAATGCATAAATGAAACGAAAACACCTTGGGCTTGCCTTGCAGCATGAAAAGACTCCTTTTGCCGCTAAGCTACTACAATTTAATTGTTTATTAGGTGCAGTTCATGTGTATTTATAACTTTTGAAGGATAAATCATTTATGCACAAACTGTTTAAAATTGTGTGTCTCTAAGTTATGCTGAACATGCAATATTATGTTAAATATTGGTATGCATTGGATTTAATCCTTTAAAGTTTATTACATGTTGAATGGATATACGTACAATGTTATTTTGAATTGGTATACATGTAATTTTTTATGATTCAATATTGAGCATATTTGCATTATTAAGTATGTTTATGCAAAAAAAATTTATTTTTGAATGTTAAGTGATTAATATAATTTTATTAAATTAGAGAATAGCCACAACATCTTTAATTAAGTAAAATTATATGCTAAATTTATAATCACATTAGAAATATTAATTGTGATTAATCATATGTAATGTGATGAAATCTACCCACATGAATTTTGTTGTATTTGTATGATTAATTAGGATAAAATATTAAATTATATTTCTTAATTTACCCACAGGAATTAAGGAAAAGAACATGATTTAATAGTTTTATCATAAAGTTGCATGATGAATCTAATTGAATAGGACTTTAGCCCACAGACAAGTTTTGTGTCACTAGATTCATATATTGAGACATGATTTGCATTGGCAAAACATGACATTTGTTTAATCTCAAATTTTATTAATGAGCATGTGTGTTTATTTGCAGTTTCACAATCTATGAATATTTCTTGTGACCTTCCCATTTTGAAAGGTGATAATTATAAGGTTTGGAAGGAAAGAGTTCTCCTTCATTTGGGCTGGATGGATATTGACTATGCTATAAGGAAGGATGAGCCACCGGCTATTACTGAAACTAGCGAACCTGATGTTGTTGATCTTTATGAAAAGTAGGAGAGATCTAATCGTCTCTCCGTTATGTTCATAAAAACTAACATATCTGCTAGTATCCGGGGTTTAGTTGACCAACATGATAAGGTTAAAGATCTATTGAAAGCCATTGATGAACAGTTTACGACCTCTGAGAAGTCGCTTGCTTGCACACTCATTATGCAATTCTCTTCCATTAAGCTTACTGGAACGAGAGGTGTGCGTGAACATATCATGCGCTTAAGGGACATAGTGGCTCAGTTGAAAACCCTGGAAGTTACCATGTCTGAATCCTTCCTGGTACATTTCATTTTGTGCACCCTACCTCAACAGTATACACCCTTCAAAATCTCCTACAACACACATAAGGATAAATGGTCTATTAATTAGTTGATGACCATGTGTGTTCAAGAAGAGGAGAGATTGATAATGGAAGAGGGTGAGAAGGTAAATTTGACTACTTCTACTTCTGGAAAGGATAGGAAGAAGTCTGTAGGCACCAATAAAGGAAAGATTCCGACTCAACCAACAATTAAAAAGGAGTCAAAGTGTTTCTTCTGTAAAAAGAAAGGACGCATAAAGAAGGACTGCCCCAAATTTAAAAGTTGGTTTGAGAAGAAAGGTACATTATTGACTTTCATTTGTTATAAATCTAATATGATTAATGTGAATCATAATACATGGTGGATTGACTCTGGTTCTACAATCCATGTTTCTAATACCTTGTAGGGTATGGAAAGCCTAAGGAAGTCAGTGGGAAGTGAGCAGTGCATCTACTCAGGGAGTAGGATGAGCTCGCATGTAGAGGCCATTGGAACGTGCATCTTAGTTTTAAGTAGTGGCTTTAAATTACATTTGGAGAAAGTTTTTTATGTTCCTAGTTTCTGTAAAAACTTAATTTTTGTTTCTAAACTTGCACCTTTGGGATTTTATTTAAATTTTACAGACTTTGGTTTTAATTTACTAAATAAATCTGAAATTATTGGTTGTGGTCAATTGGTTGATGGTCTTTATTTGATTGAATTGAAAAACGACACTACTTCTATGCACGTTTTTGTTGGGTTAAAACGATGTATTGTGAATGAAGAATCCTCTATGTTGTGGCACCAGAGATTAGGACATATCTCTATTAAGAGAATCAAGCGATTAGTAAATGAAGGAGTACTTAGTACTTTGGATTTCGCTGATTTTGAGACTTGTGTAGATTGCATTAAGGGTAAGCAAACTAAAAAGTCTAAAAAGGGTGCAAAGAGGAGTTCTAATTTATTAGAAATCATACATACAGACATATGTTGTCTAGACATGGACGCAAATAGTCCGAAATACTTCATAAGCTTTATAAATGATTATTCACGATATATGTATCTCTACTTACTTCATTCTAAGAATGAAGCTTTAGATGCCTTTAAAGTTTTTAAGGCTGAAGTTGAGAAACAATGTGGAAAACAAATTAAGATCGTGAGATCAGATAGAGGTGGGGAATACTATGGTAGATACACAGAGGATGGACAAGCACCAGGTTCATTTGCGAAATTTCTTCAAGAACATGGGATTGTTGCCCAATACACTATGCCTGGTTCTCCGGATCAGAATGGTGTGGTAGAATGAAGAAATCGAACCTTATTAGACATGGTGAGAAGCATGAGGAGTAATGTAAAGCTTCTTTAATTTTTATGGATTGATGCTCTTAAGACGGCTGCGTATATATTAAACCGAGTTCCAACCAAGGCTATCTCAAAGACACCTTTTGAGTTATTCAAGGGTTGGAAACCAAGTTTGCGACATATACGCGTTTGGGGATGCCCGTCTGAAGTAAGAATTTATAATCCACAAGAGAAGAAACTAGACCCTAAGATTATTACTGGGTATTTCATTGGATATGCTGAAAAGTCTAAAGGGTATAGGTTCTGTTGTTTATCCTACAACACTAGGATTGTGGAATCAAGGAATGTAAAGTTTCTTGAAAATGACTTGATAAGTGGAAGTGATCAATTTCAGAACATTTCTTCTAAAAGGGATCACTATGAAGCTGAACCTTCTGGGACAAGTAATAGGTTGGTAGTCATTCCCACCCCTCAAGTTAAAATGGGTGTTAGACAACCAGTGATTGAAGTTCCACAAGCTGTTGAAAGTGATCATGTAGATCAAGTTGTTTGTGAGGAACAACATGATGATATTGAACAAACTGGTGAAGAACCAGTTGAACAAGTTCCTCAGCAAGATGACCAAACAACATTAAGAAGATCTACTAGAGTAAAAAAGACAGCAATTCCTAGTGATTATGTAGTGTACCTACAAGAATCAGACTACAACATTGGAGCCAAAAATGATCCTGAGACGTTTTCACAAGCCATGAGTTCTAAGGAATCAAATTTGTGGTATAATGCTATGAGGGATGAGATGGATTCTATGGCATCTAACCAAGTTTGGGATCTCATTGAGTTGCCTGTTGGTGTAAAAGCCATCGGATGTAGATGGGTCTTCAAATCAAAGAAAGACTCAGAAGGCAACATTGAGAGACATAAGGCAAGACTTGTTGCTAAAGGATTCACTCAAAGAGAAGAAATCGATTACAGAGAGACCTTTTCTCCTGTATCTAAGAAAGACTCTCTTCGAGTAATTTTGGCATTAGTAGCTCATTTTGATCTTGAGCTGCATCAAATGGATGTGAAAACGGCGTTCCTGAATGGTGATCTAGAAGAAGAGGTTTACATGAAACAACCTGAAGGATTCTTATCTAGTGTTGGTGAGCACTTAGTCAGCAAGCTTAATAAGTCCATTTGTGGATTGAAACAAGCCTCCCGCCAGTGGTATTTAAAATTTCATGAGGTAATTTCTTCATTCAGCTTTGAAGAGAATGTCATGGATCACTGTATATACCAGAAGGTCAGTGGGAGTAAGATTTGTTTCCTTGTATTATACGTAGATGATATTCTGCTTGCGACTAATGATAAGGGTATGCTATATGAGGTGAAACAATTTCTCTCAAAGAACTTTGATATGAAGGATATGGGAGAGGCATCTTATGTCATAGGCATAAAGATCCATAAAGAAAGATCTCGAGGCATTTTAGGCTTGTCTCAAGAAACCTATATCAACAAAGTTTTAGAGAGATTTAATATGAAAGATTGTTCACCAAGTGTAGCTCCCATTGTGAAGGGTGACAAACTTGCTTTGAGTCAATGCCCCAAAAATGATTTTGAGCGGGAAGACATGAAAAATATTCCATATGCTTTAGCAGTTGGAAGCCTTATGTATGCTCAGGTTTGCACTAGACCTGACATTGTGTTCGTTGTTGGAGTCTTGGGAAGATATCAAAGTAATCCTGGTATTGACCACTGGAAAGCTGCAAAGAAAGTGATGAGATATCTTCAAGGAACAAAGGATTACATGCTCATGTACAGACAAACTGATTGTCTGGAAGTGATTGGCTACTTCGACTCAGACTTTGCTGGTTGCGTTGATTCACGAAGATCAACATCTGGTGTATGGTTGAAGAGTTTCATGTCTAGCCTTAGAGTTGTGGACTCTATTTCTAGGCCATTAAAGTTGTATTGTGACAACTTTGCTGCAGTGTTTATGGCTAAAAACAACAAAAGTGGAAGTCGAAGTAAGCACATCGACATCAAGTACTTAGCCATAAGAGAACGTGTTAAAGAAAAGAAAGTGGTCATTGAACACGTCAACACTGAGTTGATGATTACTGATCCTTTAACTAAAGGCATGCCACCAAAGAATTTTAAGGATCATTTAGTACGAATGGGACTTGGTTCCATGATGTAATTTCATTGTACGTACATTTGTTATTTTCAATGAAACTCTTATTCAGTTAGATATTTTCTCATATGGTTTTGTGCACATATTTATTTATTTCGAGAAAAATCATTCGGTTTAGATACAGAATAAACATATGGTTTATTCATTAAGTTGAGAGCTAGTGTTGAGAGACTTGATATATTGTGGTACATGGAAGATACTACTCATCATCAGAGGACCTATCGCCATGACTCATGTATTAAGTTTCTTGTTACGGTTGATGTTGGGTTAAATGGACCAAGTGGGAGAATGTTGGAAGCGCATGTTACGTTCATGTTGCACGTTCTTTTTATATTTTATTATTTTGGAAAATTTAGTTATTTCTGAATCTGGTCCATTTTCCATCCACATTCAACCCATATCTTTGCAAATATATTTGCAACCACCTTCAGTAACAAATCACGTACCCATCCTTTATCTCACGTACTGATAACTTCCTATCTCACGTTCTGATAACAAGTTGAGCTCTGTGATGGACAGACTCTATAAATAGGATGGGGTGCGCTCAGTTTTGTATCACCAAACCCACTTCTCTATTCAGAAAAATACACCATCTATTTAGAGTGAGTAAGGGTCTGAAAGAGCAAAACTGTCTTTCAGATTCGTGTGTACGCCGCTTCGCGTTCAATTTGCAATGGCTGGAGGTACGCTTGTAATATTTTTAATTTGCGCTGTTTGATCTGAATATGTCATTTAAATTGATTTGCATGTTTAGATCAGTATATCCGTATTTTTACAGGTAATGTATTTTTTTTATCGGGAATTAAATTCTTTTTTTATTAAAAGTAATTGTTTGGATATTTTAGTAAAAGGAATTCAAAATGTTAGAATTTTAAAAGGGATTTTAGTTAGTTGAAAGAATAGAATTTCAAATTCTATCTTCAAGAGGGTGAATTTCAAATTCTGGAAAGCAAGTTTCTCAGACTTTGGCGGCTACCGCCGCCGTGGACTGCGTCTCCACAGTCAAAAGTCAACGTGGCAAGATATGCATTCTCGCCATCAACGACGACGGCATGCGCGGGATTCTCGCTGGAAAAGCCCTCACTTACCTGGAATTAGTCGCGCTGAAGAAGAAATCCGACGACCAGAATGCCACCATCGTAGACTACTTCGACGTGGCCGTCGGTGCCGGAGTCGGCGACATCTTCACGGCGATGCTCTTCTCCATCAAAGTCCTCGCAAACCTGTTAGAGAATAACCACCGCGATTTCCTTCTACTGTTGCGTCCCAACCTCCATGATCTCCACCAGCACCAGCACGCCTCCGGTACTGCCACCAGCACGCTCACCACGTACGTCGACTTGTCCACCATGTTCGACTCGAAGTCCGCCATCAACTCCACCAACACCTTCATGATCCCCGCCTTCACCGCCCTGATCTTGTTCTCCTTCACCATGCACAGCGAGTATAGCGCCGTCGATGTGTCCTTCTTCGCGCGGAACCCCCCACTCTCCAGGAGGCTCACCAGCAGTGGAATCGCGCCGGACCACCTGATCGCCACCTTGCTCTCCTCCACCTGCGAGAGTCTTAGCAGCGTGCACGCCGCGTTCTCCTTCACCGCCAGGCTTCCCGCGTGCACGTGCGATGCTCTTCTTCACGAGGCTTCGACATTTAATAAAGAAATCCAAATACAAAATTTTAAAAATAAAAGAATTTAAATTAGAGCATTTAAAATACTAAGAATTTAAAATTCTTTTTCTCATCCAAACACACTCTTACAGTAATTGGATCTTAACGCAAAGGATTGACGTAGTGGTTTAAGATCCCATTGTGTTGACATAAGTGAGAATAATCTATTTAGTAGGAGATTTCATGTTCGATTTCCACTTTGCATAAAATTTTCTTGGATCATGGACAATCACGCACTACAAATGGGAATAATCACTAATCTAATGAATTGAGAGACACTCATGATATGTAAGCTAGAATAAAAAAGTAATTTCAAATAACCAAATTGGAGAAAGTCACGAAGTATATATCAATTGGGTGGCACGAAACGCGAGGGATGTGGAGATAGCAGGCAATTCAACACTAGTGACAATTACGTTTTGGGTCGAGGGAAGCAAAAGAGGTGGTCCCAGCAGCATTGCCTTACAGGGGACGTGGAAAGCTATGAGAAGATCGGCAATGTGCAAATTGAAGGGGTCACTAGTGGTTCATTAAACGACTACTCGGTTTTGAAGATTTGTTCATCTTGATCTTCATCTCCTTCTTTGGGACAGTCACAAAAAAAAGGAAGCATTTGAGAACTGAATCTCTTCTTCTAAGAAACACCTTGTCAGACAGTGTCATCAAAGAACTGTATATTCTCATTTAACACAGGCTGGAATGGAGTATTTAGAACTTAGATGGGTTCTGGATAGATGAATTTATGCTTCAAGGTTCGACAGAGAGAACAAAGTGGTGGTTGTGATCATGCAGGGAACAAGTAGAGGGGGAAATAAATCACGTCTTATTGGTTTTTGGTTATCGGGCCAATGCTTTTACTTTGTGCTTTTGGTTCTCATTGGTTGGTGTGGGGATTTTATGGCTAGATATAGCATAATGTGTTTTTTTGTAGTAAACTGGTTACTATTTTGTACGTGCATTTATGAGCATAAATTTGTAGTAAAGTAACCAATTTAGAGGATGGGTTATGTTTGTGGTGCTTACCACAAACTTCGTATTTACCTCTTGGTACCACTGGTATTGTTTTTTATTTATACATTTTAACCTTACTGATAAAAAAAATAAATAATAATGCCGGCCCCTTAATAGAACCCAACAAAATCTGATACAAACTCACTGATAAAAAAAAAGTTAGACTTATGAAATATCAGGTACCATGAACTATAGTGTGTGTATATAATGAATTTCTCACAGTATTAATTAATTAGAACGATAATGATGCTAAAATTGAAATTTATTTATATGAATAAATTTACAAAAGAATTTATATTTGTTCTCAATGTAGGTATTGTTGGTTGGAGGACATTCAAGTAGACCTGTATAGCCTAATTACAATGGGCCCCAAGTTTTTACTCAACTTGGAATAAATGATCAAGATTGATGATAGCCAAGAAAATTTCTTAATAGATATTCTTTACAAAAGCCACATGTATCTTCTAGAACCATACATTATGATTGCCAACTGACAATAACACGAGCAAATAAACTTTATAATTATGTAAAATAGATATATACGTACCACGCAATTAATGATTCTATAAAGTAGTTATCAAATTAAACGATGGGGTCATACCGGGCCTCTAAAGTCATAAACTCAATGAGATCAAAAATTAATTTGACTATTCTTCTCATAAAGCAAGAAGTTAGCCAGTGAGAAAAATATCGAGGTAAATGAGAATCGAGCTAATTTGATATTGACAGATATAAAAACGCAACTCTTGTGATTCAAGATATATCAGAAAAAAAAAATGTTCGTATGAGTAATAATAAGTCATTTATTAATTTTTCTAGCATTTTTAGTTTTCTCATTTTCTATGGTGCATGGACAATGCTAGTCTCCATTTTTTTATAACACTAGACTGCATTTATTATAAGTTAATTAAGTTTACAGCTTTTAATAATTTTCCTATCCGTGTGAACAGTATATAAAATGCTGCACATACTTGATGAAATTGTTTATATGAATATTAAGTGGAGTTTGTATGGGATTAAAATATAATTATTAATTTATAGAAAACTCATGAATTATATGCAGCTGTATGCCTGTGATCGCAAAATGATGCCAACATAAATTGTGGTGGTGTAATGCAATTGGTAAATATTTAACATGCAACAAAATATTTTGATTTATTGGTGTTTTCTTAAAAGTCACTTGCATGTCATGTTTAATCGGTCTAGTTTTTGGTTCATAATCTAGGAGACAATAATTTCAGTGCATTCACATTCATGATGATAACCTAAGGGTTTTTTTAATAAAAAAACCCTCAAATATTTTATTAATTTTTTTGAAATATGCAGAGAATTATTGAATATTTAGTAATTTTTTAAAGGGAACAAATCCCACATTGATTAAATGATGAATAATAATATAAATGTTTATAATTAAAAGTTATTTTATCTACAATTTTTAGTGTCATAAATTTTTACTTTGTCTATCCTTTTACTCAGTCAAACTTTATATTTTCTAAGGGACCACTTTTCTCCTTTTTTCGATGCACTCATTTTCTTCTTCTCATATATACCAGCACGTTTAAATTACATTGCGTGAAGAAAATAAATTTGTTAGGCTACCTATTTTCTCTTAATTTTTAAGATACTAACAATGTAATTTTTACATGAACAAGTTATCAATCCATTGATCAATACACTTTACCAAGACATTCTTTAGTTAATAATAATGTATAAAAATCAATCTTTAAAATATAAAATTCACTGAAATGAATTTTACATGCAATAATAGATTATATATATATATATATAGTTTGGTCAACGTATTTAAAAACTTAACTATTTATTTTTTTGTGTTAGATTTCCATGATAAGTGTACCCTGAGAGTGAGTTTGGATGAGGCAATTTAAAATTTTAAAGAATTTTAAATTCTAAAAATTTTAAATGTTTCAATTTAAATTTCTTTATTTTTAAAATTCTATGTTTGGATACAACTTCTCTTTAAAAATCACAGAATTACCTTGGAGTAAACCTCTCCGGCCACAGTAGCGCCCCAGGATCCCTGCACCTCAGTCGGCTCGATGAGAACGCCGCCGCGTCTGCCACCCCCGATGACCACAGAAACATCGAATTCGCTATCGACTTGCTCCGCCATGACGAGCTCCCCCCGTTGCCATACCTCACACTCGACTCTGACAATAGGAAAAAACCCCTCCTCCGGAAGAACAGTGATTTCATCCCTCTATAATACCTGAACAAAAACACCCTCGACTTCCCCAATGATCCGAATGGCGAAGGCCGCTTGCTCCATAAACTACTACTCCCTCTCTGATACCATCACGGCGACGTCGTCGCCGGTTCCATCACCATCCTCTCCGATGCCAGGCTCCATTCAAATCCAAACGAGTAAGACCTCTTGAGCAGAAAATTCCTAAAACAATCCTCTGAGTTAATGTTCACCGGAGAGCATGTTGTTGGAGAGGTCGTTGCCGGCGAGGTAGTTGCCGGAGAGGGCGAGGTACTGGAGGTGTTGCCTGGTGCGGCACTCAGGAGGGATCTGGCCGAAGAAGAAGTTGTCGTCGAGGTGAAGGTGACAGAGGAGGAACATGGCAGCGACAGAGAGAGGAATTTCCAAATTCAATCCCATAAAGATAGAATTTGAAATTCTTCTTTCAAGTAACTAAAATCCCTTTTAAAATTCTAAAATTTTGAATTCCTTTTACTAAAATATTCAAACAGTTACTTTTAATAAAAAAGAATTTAATTCCATATAAAAAATACATTATCTAGTTAAATTACCCTATCCAAACACACTCTAAGGGACCCACAAATTGCTCGGTGATAATATGCTAACAACCCACTATGGATGCACATCCATAGTAGACTTTACCAGTTCGATAACTATTGCTATTATAAACAAGACATCATCGGAAAGGTACTCCACACCTCGCTCACGACAAGAGATCGACACTACTAGAAAAATACAATTTAGCAACCGAAATTAGCAACCGAAAAATTCCCTTGAAATTAGTATTTATATTGTTGTCTCACTTGACCAAATTTTATATATTGTTCACCAAACAAGTAAATTATATCTTCCCCCGCTATTATTGGTTTGTATTCAATGATGGTAGGTGATATATTACCTGAGTCTAATTAGAAATAAATGAATGACCACAAGTTTGCTCTGCTTTTTTGTGTGCTGACAGGTTTGAGGATGCAGTGATAGCATCTCAGCAAGCATCTAAGTTAGATCCAAGTAGCTTTGAGGTGAATGTAGTGGTAAGGAGGGCCAGAGCAGTGGCATCAGCCAGAATGAGTGGTATCTTACTCTTCAATGTAGGAGCATAGTGAATCAGAAGTTAATGCAGAGATACTTGGCCGACCGATGCTGGTTTTTATGAAGCCATGCACTTTAATCGGATATGATATAACATTGGTTTGTGTTGGTAGGCTTTTCATATGTTGGGATTTAGGCTTGTATCTATTTATTTCTGTTTTTAGATATAAGCGGGCACTAACCAAGGTAGGCATTTTGTTTCTTTTTGTATATGGGTTATGATACCCCTGTACCATTATCTACACTTTTTTTTTTGTTTAAATTTTTTTATACATAAATTAAGAAAACAAATATTTAAAGATAACAGTATTTTTTTTAAAAGACAATAGTATCTATTATTAGAGAATAATTTTATTAAAATATTTTAATCTCTTTTTTAATTTTAATAAATATAATATTAAGTCTTTCAAAGACAAGAGTATTTATTAGAGGTAAAGTTAGAATCAACTTTTTAATATCTCACCAAAAATTGCAAACATTAATTAAGATGTTTTTTTATATATATTTAATAGAGGGGGCCAAAGGCCTAAGAAGGCATCACTAAGCAACTAGCTTAGGAAAGATTATATAAGTTTGAGTATATAGTTTAATTAAAAATTATATTTAGAGCTGCTAATTATTAAACAGGTTAAAATCTAATAAATGAAAAAATAAAAATAATGGCATGTTTTTTTTAAAAAATCGATTTGTTTTTTAATTTATTTTAAATTTAAAAATTAATTATTAAACTAGACAAAACATTTAAAATATATTTTAAAATACAAAATTAGCGACCGAATTAACAACCGAAAATATTATTATTTTCTAAAACTTTATTATTTAGTAGCCACCGAATTAGCGACCGACCTTTATTTTAATTTATTTTACAATTAAAATTTAATTTTTTCTTAGTGACCGAATTAGTAACCACATCTTATTTTAATTTATTTTATATTTAAAATATAGTTACTTTTTAGCGACCGAATTAGCTACCCCAACTTCGGTTGCTGATTTGGTCCCAAGCAAAATAGCAACCAAATATCTAGTGACCGAATTTTATGGGCTTGTGACTCAGTAGTTTGGTGGCGAAATAGCAACCGAATTCGCTGAAGGTTTAGCGACTTTGATTTTTGCAACGTACATGATTCAGTCGCTATTTCGGTGGCTAAGAGTTTTAGCGACTGAATTTAGGGATTTAGCGACTGAATCTGTCAGTCGCTAAATCATGCTTTTTTTAGCGCCCGTCAAACCAACCATTGGATACTAATAAGAAAGAGATCAGATGATGTAGAACTTGGTCATAGACACACAAGGTGTCAAAATATTTGATGATGTGCAGGATAACATAAATGGAAGAAAAAAGGTTGAAAGGGTAAAAAAAAAACAATGATACACAAATATTACCTCATCATTTTAAATATTCCTCAAACACTTTTTTTAATCTTTATTTTCCTATCATTTCATAAAAACTATATATCGTTTGTATTTTTTTTTCTTCCATTCTCTCTAGGTGTTAAGTAACAATCTGTGTCCACTTAACATTTTTAAAAAACGAATTACATCGTATGAATAGTGATGGATTCAAAAAAAATTCTTAATAAGAAAATAGTTTGTACATTTTTTGATAAATTATCATTTGGTCCTTAAATGTATACACAAATATCACCTCATCATTTTAAACATTTCTCAAACATTTTTTTATCTTTATTTTCTATCATTTCATAAAAATTATGGTTTGTATATTTTTTTTTTCTTCCATTCTCTAGGTGTTAAGTAACATAATGTGTGTCCACTTAACATTTTTAAAAAAAGAACTACACCATATGAACAATGATGGATCCAGTAATTGGGGCATAGTTTGTACACTTTTTGATAAATTACCATTTGGTCCTTAAATGTATAAACTAATAACAATTTTTTTTTTAAATAAACTAGTAATAATTTAGTCATAGCTAAAAGAACCAAAATTCTAATTTAGTTCTTAAGTATGAAAAAAGTGTGACAACTATGTTATATTGTTAAATTTTGTTGAATCATTTTATCATTAAAATGTAATTTTCAAACACACTTGGTGTTCTGAATGATGTGGCACGGCACGGTCAGGTGGGATAGGATTGGCCTCATGTCCAACTGGAATATGGTCTGCGCCAAACTCAGGGCTATGTCTGGCCTCATGTTGAAGAGGGTTCGGCTGAATTCCTGCACCGCTACCGAGTCCATGTCGCGCCGATCACCTGCGGAGCGAACCCCGAACACCATGTTTTGTAGTTCGATCGGATTCCGTCGTAGAGTTGGGTCAGATCTTCTTGCTGGAACCCTCCAAAGTATTATGAATCATTCAAAAACCTATAGACAAAAAAACACTATAATTAGAGGGGGAAAAAATACGGGCAACATGAAAATATGATGAAAAAACACGGTGAAATTGGGTATTCTTGCTGAGAGTTAGAACTAATCTCTTAAAAATTAAAATACATCAATATGTTTAACATTTTTTTTAACAGATGTTCTTTTATATACAAATATTTAAAGTAAAGATTGAATTGAATCATGTACTTAAAAGGATATAATTATTATATGGAAATTTGTGTATATACTATACCCCTGTTCTGCTCACTGTATTTATTTTTATTGAAATTTTATGCTATTTTCAGAAATTTAAGAATTTGTATATTATTATTGAGAAATTCTCTCTTTAGAATGCCTGAATTCATTAAACTATTAGCCCAGAAAATAACTCTACTAAAATTCTTAGATTTCTATCAGTATAACAGTTCTCTTTTATTTTCTTCTTTAGCAAAAAGCTTATAATGAGAGTTAGTTAGGATAATTAACTTGATCAAATATTAATTCAATAATTTTTTAATTATAAGAAAGTTTAAGTTGTGAATTTTCAATAAAACAAAAAGAGATTACGAAATTGAAAATTAATTTTGAGGAACCGAATAAATTTAGTAAAAAAAAAATCATGTACACATCAAAGATTGATTTTACCTTTGAGAAGCAGAGACGAGGATGAGTTTGGTGAAGAGATGAGGGTGAGAGATGGAAGCGAGGAGGCCCACCATAGAGGAGAGAGAGTGACCAACGAAGATGCAAGATTACACCTGAAGCTCTTGCAAGATGGCGAGTAGGTACCAGCACCTATGTTGTCGAAGTAGTCTGGGTTCGTGGTACCAGCACCTATGTTGTCGTACAAGACTACACGGTAATCATCCACCAGATGCGGTACGAGGTGCTTCCAAACCGATTGGTCCGTGCCGAACCCATGAGTCAGTATCACGATTTCATTCCCCTTCCCTACTATTGTCATGTTGTGAGCCTCTTCCACGATACCCATAATCTTCTTTTTGTCTTCTTGTGTGCCCATCAGTAAAACCTATATGTCAAAGAAGGAGGAAAATGACCCCCAAAGGACTAGAGGAAATTGAAAGACAAGTAAAGGAATTAAAAGAAGTGGGATTCATCAGAGAGGTCAGATATACAGATTGGCTAACCAACATCGTCCTAGTAAAAAAGCAGAACGTTAAATGGAAAATGTGTGTTGACTCTATTGATCTGAACAAGCATTGATCGAAGGACTCATACATGCTCCCCAACATATATAAATTGATGGACGGATCCTTCGTCTATTGATATATGAGTTTAAATTCGAATTCAAAATAGAAATTATAGCAGTTTGGCAAAGAAAAGAACATCAAGATAGTTGAAATCATTAGATTGAAGTAGTTAGGAATCTATTGAACACATGTCAAAATTTGAAGATTTGACTGTTAGTGTTAGTTGTACAAGTCTATTATAAATAAAAACTTTGGACAACCATTTTTGTTGGATTGATTCACTGCCACTCAAATCCTCATATGCCAATCATGCTCCTCATCCGAAAAATAACTATTGTTTTGAAATCACAATGTATGTATTCATTTCACTTTTAATAAAATTTGTTTTATTTTTATTTTTATTTTTCTTGATTTTTCTAAAGCCTTAATTTTTTTCAAACTCAATTTCTTCTCTAAACTTTACTTCTATCAAATGACACTTTATTATTATTATTATTATTATTATTATTATTATTATTAGAATTTTTATTAAATGCCATATTAGAATTATCATTGAAATCATTATCATTGAAAACGATAAAAATTGAAACTATTATTATTATTATTATTGAAATCACTATAATTATCATAAATGGACATTACTATCGAAATTGTTATTATTATTTTCATTAATACTTAAATAATTCTCTCGAGTTGAAAACTATAATTACTTGTTTGATTAAAAGAACTTATAGTCGAATATAGATTTCAGCTCTCACACTTAAATATTTATATGTTAATAGAATTATTAGTAAAAATTATTACTTAATAGGTATAAATTCTTTTCGAAAAATATTTATAATTTTCACTATTAAGAGTAATACTAGAAGATAGGAAAGGAAATGGTAACTAAGCCAGGGTGATTTCATGAATACAAAATAAATCTATCCTACCCAAAGACCAGAGATATCTGACTTAGAGCCACAGGGTAAGGATCTCAGGGCACGTATAAGTTGGAGTCCCTACAACCACTTTGCATAGCCTCTTCGTAGCTTCTTGGATCATCATCGCCATGATGAACCTCATTTGATGTGTCATCTAGGACCATCAAGTTTAATCAATCAGGAACACGATGTACTTCAATAGATTTTCTAGAAGTCTCGTGCATTGGGTTCATAGGTTGCTGAATTGACTCTAAGATTGATTCATTAACCTGATCTTGAACTATAGTTGGTTCTTGAACCACAATTTTTGGAGGTGATGACCTTTGTCGTAACTTTAGAACATTAAAGAAAGATATCTTAGTTTTCATCTCATAGTCCTGAGTTGTTTCATTGGTTGATTGAGTTTCATCAAGCTTAATATTTTTACCATGATTTCTTCCTGCAAGGAATTTCCTTTCCAAAAAAAAAAAAAACATAGCTCCTCTTGCTACAAACATTTTATGGTCACAAGGTTGATTTAAAAAATATCCCATAATTTCTTTGGGATACCCAATGAATCTACATTTCTCAAACATGATGTATCATATAAACTTTGAAAGATAATCATACCAAATAAGTACTTAGTTGTCAGGTCAATCCTATTGGTATCTACAAATTAAATTTAATACTCCCCTGGGTAGTCCAGATATTTAGTATAAAAAATAATTTCAAAATTCATATCTCATGCTATATTAATTAATTATAAGTGTCCGGGTTGTCAGGTGGTTCCTTATTATTAATTAAATGAATAACTTGCATCAGATGCTTTTATTTTAACCTACAAGTCTCCGGTTGTCAAGTTGTTCCTTGTAATATAAATAATTTCCGTCACATTCTCCAATTTATTTTTCAAATTACAAGTCTCTTGTTAGTCAAGTTGTTTATTGTAATAAAACAAATCAAAATAGTTTGCATCATATGTTCCAATTTATTTTCAAAATCACAAGTTTCTTGAAATTCTGGTCGTTCCTTGTAATTAAACAATTTAATATATAAAACAAACTGGACAATATATCATCATATAATAAAACACATATCATCATATGTATTTACATAAAGACTATAAACAACATGTGGAGAAACAAAATTTTGCTCTTAAAATAAGTTTTTTTATAGTCATTGACAAGATACAACTTGAATTAAATCATTTTAATTCAAAATCTTATTTCTATGTTAATTGTTTGGAATATAATTAACTTTTGGTGTCAACTTCTTTGACAAGCGGAACAAAGAAAAAAAACTTAAAAAATTTTGGTGCTTCCATTCTAAGAGAATAACAATAGAAGAAGTAATTGTGTGTTTTTCAAAGGGCAATCTAAGGCTATCCTTATCGCACAGGTAGGAAATTTCTTTTTTTAACCATCCAGCAAAAAAAAAAACACTTACGATGTATTCTCTCTTGTTTTTGTCTACCAACTAATGACATATTTAAATCTAAAAGAAAATCTCCCTTTCTTTATTTCTATTTTCCATGTGTGTGTGTAACAATCTAATCAATAAGTCAAATATTTCTATGCAAAAGTACAAAAGTATATATAATCAAAAGAATTTGTCATACAGTGGACATAATATCATATATTATTGAATTTTATCACAATAATAAAAAATTTGGTACAATCCTATATGTGTGTAATATAATAAATTTTAGCATATATTATAAATATAATATAACAATCTAATCAATAAGTCAAATATTTATCTGCAAAAGTACAAAAGTATATATAATCAAAAGAATTTATCATACAATGGACATAATATCATATATTATTGAATTTTATCACAATAATAAAAAAATTGGTACAATCCTATAAATTATATGCTACAATCTATCTCTATATATTTCAATCATATTATATAATAACAATCATGAAAGGAAATCACCCGTCAAAATTGACACATATCACTGTATGTGATATCTCACAAATCAGTACCAACAACAAATTATAGATTAACAATTTAAATATATCTCCCTAGATATTAAATAAATATTCACATAAAAAAGTTAAATATTAATTTCAAAATTTCTAAACATCTAAACAAATATATCACAATATATAAATGTATACTTTGTGAAAAAACTTCACAATGAAAAGTGTCAAGCCTAATCATTCTATAAATTATACAAAATATAATTCACTTAAAATGAATGAACTCATTAACGTTTAATCAGACACATTTTCATGATTTTAACATTTGATATACTCAATTATATCAAAGTCATCAATTTATATAGTAATATTGAAGATAATAGTTTTCATCTTCAAAGCTATTGAAAACATGTTACCTCTAATAAAGATTACCTTAACATCTTATAATTCACAGATTTAATATATATTTATATAACCTTTCATATAACTTTTCAATACTTGAAAAAAAAATAATATATTATTATATATCCAATATATAATAAACATATATATATGTCTCAATACATCACATGTACACCAAATTCAATATCACGATGATCAAGATATATTATTTTTAGTTTTATTGCAATCACCATATATTATACAAGATATAATATAATAATAATAATTTAAAGTATATATTAGAATCTTGATTCACATGTCAAATATACAAAACTCATTAAGCATAATCCAACAATTGAAATATAGGTTTTAGATTTAACCAATCAAGTCAAAGATATTTCAACAAACTTATATCACAATGTATGCATTTAAGATTTTGATCTCAAAAACAATTCTGCAACCATTAGAGTACAGTTTAATAACACACATCTTTGATTATTCACAATGAAGTCAATAAAAGGTTTTGTAACAAAAAAGAGCACACACATGGTGCTTTATTTTTGGATTAGATTTTCTTCCAAAAAAACAAGAGATATCACATATCTAATAATCTAATATAATGACTATGTATTTCGGCATGTTTTAGATTTAATAAAACACATATTTTTCACAACAATTGCAATATCTTTGATGACACTAAGCAAAAACATATTCACTTTTAGTAGAAAAACACATTTCACATTATAATTTTAAACACAAAAGACTCATGACTTTAATATCAATTGATAGTTACATAGAAGTGTTCCTAACACTTATAACAGAAAATTATGATATATTTTGCATTAAAAAATATACAACAATAATAAATAGAAAAAAATAGGTTTGTGTATCCGAATGCGCGTTCTTGAAGTAACAAAAGTTTTCTTCAATAGTGTGAAGACTTTACGTGTATCCACACATTGAGAGCAATCTCTCCTATGAATCTTTGTTATCAACTCTTTCATGAGTGAAACTCTAAAGAATAAATTCTCTTTCTACTTCTCACTAGGCTTGAACTATGTCGTGTTTGGTACACTTTGCCTCAAGTAGATGGTTTATTTATAATGTTAAAGAGATATGAATTTGGACCTTTTTTTCAAAGAAAAAAGGAAATATTTTATTTAAAATAATTTCTTATCTCTTTATCTTTATAAAAATAAAAATGATCTCATATCTTTTATTTTAAGAAGCTTCCTGATATAAGACAAAGATAATTCACAATTAATCACATGACTAATTAAGACAATTAATCACATTATGTACAAATAGAATATTATTCTTATTTTATGGAAAACTTCCACATTTATAAAATAATATTCCCTCTTTATATTAATTATATTCTTGATGCTAACAAAAAATATAATAATATTCCACTAAAATATTTATTTGATTAAATTAAATTCTCTAATTTAATTATTAAATAAATTATTTTCTTATGCAAAGATGAGAACATTTGTTTGTATGTGACCCCTTAGGTCCAATGCTAAACTGGTAGTAAATTAATCATGATTAATTTACTAATCAAGGTAAGCATCAAGCAACACTCCTTAACTCTCGGATAGCATGAAGTAACATCTTTTACCTTCAATATAACCAATGGTGGAAGAATAATGTAATATTTCCTTCCATCATTTATAGCTCAAGGTTAATTCTAGAGCATAATATTATTGTCAAACTCTAATAAGCTAACACACTTAATCAATGAATGACTTAAGAAACTCTTTTCTTTTTTCATTCAATTGTCCTGTCCAAGGTCTCAATTCTATCATAGAACTCAAACTCATTACTAGAGTTGATGGATTCTTTCTTGATTAATCATTAATTCTATAAGTATTTAATCATATCTAATATTCGTTCAATTAGTGCCCTAGGACATTAAGTGTCCGAATTTAAACTATAACAAATAACTTGTTAATTACTATGATAATCTTAAGTTAAAGGAAATTATTATATTTCTTCTTGAGAACTTTCCACTGACATATTAAGATAATATTAACTATTAAGAATTCACAATTAAGTCAGTTCAATGATGAAATCAACATATACATAATTTATATATGTAAATTAATAAATGAGATCTATTAATCTTTATCCAATAAAAATTATTACATATATATTGATCTATATGGATTATAGATATCCTATTCACAAAAATCCTATGGTCAAAAACAATTTAGATTAAAATTATAAATGACTTATTTCTCATTATCATAATCTCTATCAAGATAACAAGCCTCTAATTTTAATCAAGGATTTGTCAAATTAACAATTTAATAAAATAATAAATATGATAATAAAATAAAAATAATTCTTTACTAAAATTGATAACATGATGGATTGAATCTTGGATATATATATTTATCCCCAACAAAGACATTGCGATGAAGAATATGATTTGCATGCAAGTAATCAAGTGTCATTAGTAGTTTGAGCAAGCCTCTTACAAAGTCTCTTTGTATACAAACTAAACTACTACTACATGTGCTTTCCAGTTCAAGTTTCCTCATAGTGCCCCCAAATTCTTTATCTCATTCTAGAGTTCTACAGAAAGACCAAGAAGGGAATTAAGAGCCCAGGCATAAACTATAATGATGAAAGCTTTTGAGCACATTGACCTATACTATCCAACTTAAGCTAGTAACAAACAACACAGTAAATAGATATATAATTATATATAACTCAAAAGGCTAAAGTAAAGGTCAGAAACTACAAATTATTTACATTTGAAATTGAATTAAGGTTTTTGTCCAGCTAACTATAGATTGGTTGATATATATCTTTAAATGTCCTCTCATACTCTAGAATAAAAAGATTCCAAAAACCTCACTCTCATCATCATAGACCACCACCTTCTATATCTCGATTGATTTTTTGTGCCATCACAAAAAAATATATCTATTAATATTGTTACTACTAACACTTTGGCACATTAAGCAGTGAACAAACAAAATAAGACAAATAAAGGGTGCAATGCAGGTACTTTGCAAGTTAAAAACAAATTAACCTAATATAATTAATGTTGTGAAATAAGTTTTAGAATATTTCATCTAAAACAAATTCAGAACTGACAATAATTAGAAGAGATAGGTACATGCTCAACTTTTTAATCCATATAAGCATTTAAAGTGATCTTGTTTATATTTTAGGAGTGAAAGCATAAGCAAAATATGGAAGTAGAGAAATATAGTACAGTCATTAAAACTGATTTTTGAATATCAGGACAAACTTCAGGCTTGGTAAAAACTCTAAGTAACATAAGCATTTTAACACCACAATTCAAGCACTTTCTAGTTTGTACTGTGGCACAACCTATATGGTAAAATGGCAATGTAGCCTAATCTAGCATTATTCACTTTTTAAAGAATGTATGTATATGCCAAAAATGAGTCCTACAACTACATCAGACCTTAAGCACTCACTTCTTCAGCTTTGAACAAGATTTCTATGAAGTTATGACTGTTGCAATTTTAATATTTATTTCAAAAGATTTATTTTAAAGATTTAATAAAATGAAAAAGGAAATTTATGACATTTAAATTCAACAATTTGAAATTCAAATCTCCTACAATTAAGCAATCAGTTACATTTCCTATTAATGCCAATACAAGAAGGAATCAAGAGGGGGACAATGACAATTATAGGATCATAATTGGTAAAAAAACAAAAAAAAAGTTGATTGATGGTATTTGAACGTGATTTTAAAAGGTGATGGACCAATTATTTTCTCCTTTTTCCTTCTATTAAGCTTTCTCCCTCTTTATTCCTGGGTCAATTATTTTTCTTTGTGAGTTTTATAACCTTAGCTCTGCTAAGACGTTCCTGTTGTATCCTGAGAGGTTTGTGTGGGACGTCACGGATAAACCTTTTAGATCAGTGATTGCCATGCCCTAGGAAGTTCAACTGCGTTCGTGATTTTCGACTTCAACAACAACAATCTAAAAGGTTTATATCATGGTTGAAGCAGAAAAACCTGTCAACAATGCCGACGCTTCCAACCCCACGCCACCAACTGCAACCTTTACCAAGCCGCTGCTTGGTGTCTCAAAAATTGAGGTCTTCATTGGCCAAAACTTTCGTCGCTGGTAGAAACACATTAATACCTTAATGGAAATGCATGGATTTGTCTTTGCTCTTTCCTCTCCCAAACCTGATGTCGCTTATGATGCCAATTAACTTCAACTATGGGTTCAAGCCAATAAGGTATGTTGTCACACTTTGTTAAGCGCCTTGTCTAATAATCTTTTTGATGTCTATTGCTCTTGCAAGGAATCCAAACAAATAAAGGACTCTCTCATACTCAAATACACTGTCTAGGACGTGGTCAGACAGAGATTGATCATCACCAACTACTACAGTTGGACCATGAACGAAGAAAAAGATATCAAGGTACAAATCAATGAATACCACAAGCTGCTGGAAGACCTAAAGACTGAAAACATCTTTCTGCCTGACGAGTTTGTTTATGAACTCCTGATTGAGAAGCTGTCGAAGTCTCGGACAGATTATAAGCAACAGTTAAAGCATAGACACAAACAGATGTCACTGCCAAACCTTATCACCCACATTATCGTTGAAGATACAAATAGGAAAGAAAGTGTTGCAGCGTGGACAAAAGCAATGTCTGCCAAGACAAACACGGTACAAGACAAACCATTTTATAAGAGGTATGCCAACAAAACCGATCACAATAACAAGAATAAGTACAAATATAATAACCCACATGCTGGTCTTTCTAATCTCATCCCACGTGCTCTTGCTTCTAATCCTTCTTTCAAGAAAAAAAGAGCCTATTTTGTTTATGGGAAGCCAAGACATTTTGTTCCTCAATGCAGGTACAGAGTTATGAGAAATGATAATCCTCCTAAGCCTAGGGCTAACCTGGTTGAAGGAGATGACATTATTGTTGCGGTCATTTCTCAAGTGAATGTTGTCACCAATGTGAACAAATGGGTGGTAGAGTCTAGGACTACCATGCACACTTGTCCTAATAAGAGATAGTTTACCTCCTACACTATTGTGGGGGATGTAAAAGAACAAGTTTATCTTGGTGATTCGAGAACTACTCCGGTTCAAGGAAAAGGGAAAGTTCTTCTCAAGCTCACATATGGAAAAACATTAGCTTTGAATGATGTGGTACAAGTTCCCCTCTATCAAAGTTAACCTTGTTTCTGTAGCATTGTTGGGAATGGTTGGGGTAAAGATATCCTTTGAGTATGATAAGATAGTTATGGCTAAGAGTAATGTATTTGTGGGGAAGGGTTATTGTGATCAGGGTCTCTTGTACTCAATGTTTCTGAAGTGATTAATGAGAGTGCATCTTCTTTAGCTTACTTGATTGGTTTTTATGATATAAGGCATGCTAGATTAGAACATGTTAATCTAATGTATGTTATGAAATTGCAACAACTAGGTTTAATTAATATGTATGATAAACAAAGTAAGAAATGTGAAATATGTGTTGAATCAAAATTAACTAAGAAATCATGTCCTTCTGTACAATGTGAAACTGAACTGCTAGGCTTAATTCATTATGATCTTGCTGATTTAAAACAAACTATGACAAGAGGAGGTAAAAGTTACTTTGTAACCTTTATAGATGATTACTCTAGATATACTAAAGTTTATCTAATTAGACACAAAGATGAAGTGTTTGATATGTTCTTATCTTATAAAGCCGAAGTTGAAAATCAATTGAATAGAAAAATCAAGAGGCTAATATTTGATAGGGGTGGTGAGTACACTTTGTTTAATAACTTTTGTGAAATGGAAGGTATAATTCATGAAGTAACCCCACCATATTCACTCGAGTCAAATGGAGTAGTTGAAAGGAAAAATAAAACTCTTAAGGAAATGATGAATACTTTACTTGTTAGTACCTCTACTCCTAACAACCTTTTGGGGAAGCCTTCTTGACTGCTTGTTTTTTACAAAATAGAATTCCACATAAGAAAACAGGTTTGAGCCCTTATGAGTTACGGAAAGGATATAAATCAAACCTTAAATATCTGAGAGTGTGGGGGTGCTTAGCCAAAGTGATGTTACTTGATCCAAAGAAAAGGAAAATAGGATCTAAGACTTCTGATTGCATGTTTATTGGTTATGCTGAACATAATGCTGCTTATAGATTTCTAGTTCTTAAGAGTGATATGATTGAGTGTGACACCATCATGGAGACTAAGAATGCTGAATTCTCTGAGGACATTTTCGCTTTGAGGTCTAGGGCTAGTTCTAGTCTTGAACGACTAGTTGAAACCTATAATGAACCTATAAGCGACGATTTGAGGAGAAGTAAAAGACATAGGATAAAGAAATCTTTTGGAGATGACTTTTATACATATCTTACTAAGGATGATCCCTTAAATTTTTCAGAAGCTATTAGTTCTTCAGATTAAAACGTTTGGAAGCAAGTCGTTAGGACTGAAATTGACTCTATTAAAATAATAATACATAGACTTTAGTAGATCTACCTGAGGGTACAAATCCTATTGGATGTAAATGGATCTTTAAGAGGAAGTATAACCCAGATGGATCTATAGATAAGTACAAGGCAAGGTTGGTTGCTAAAGGGTTTACTCAGAAACCTAACATAGATTTTTTTGATACCTTTGCACATGTTACAAGGATTTCCTCCATTAGGATTTTGATAGCCTTAGCTGCAATCCATAAGTTAATGATTCATAAGATGGAAGTTAAGACAACTATCTTGAATGGTGATTTAACTGAAGAAATATATAAGACAACTTTTGAAATCCCTATTTGGTTTAAAACAAGTACCTAAACAATGACATGAAAAATTTAATGAGACTTTACTTGTTGATGGTTTTTCTAGTAGTGATGTTGATAGATGTGTGTATACAAAGTTTGTGAATGATGATCATGTTATTATATGCTTGTATGTGGATCACATGCTTATTTTTTTGTACATGCAATGATATAGTTTTTAAAAATAAATCTTTCTTAGCATCTAAATTTGATATGAAAGACACGGGTTAAGCAAGTTTTATTTTGGGAGTTAAAATTATAAGGAAGGGAGATAGTATATTACTATCCTAAGAGCATTATGTTGAGAAACTTCTTAGGAAGTATAAATATTATGACTTTAAGTCAGTGAGTACCTCTTATGATGCTAACTCTCAATTAAAGAAAAATAGAGGAGAACCAATTGCTCAAACTCAATATGCCCAATTCATTGGGAGCTTACTGCATTTGATGAACTTTTCTAGACCTGATATTGCATATGCAGTAGGCAGATTGAGTAGATATACACATAGTCCTAATAAGGACCGTTGGGATGCACTCATTAGACTCATGAGATATTTGGAGGTGCCATGGATTATGGTATTGAATACAACGGATTTCCCACAGTAGTTGAAGGGTGTAGTGATGCTAATTGGATCTCTGATTCAGATGAGACAAAATCTACTAGTGGTTATGAGTTTATTCTTGGTGGTGGTGTAGTAGCTTGGAGATCAGTTAAACAAACTATTATTGCTAGATCGACAATGGAGTCATAGTTTGTTGCTCTAGAAATGGCTAGTAGTGAGGCTAAGTGGTTGAAAAACTTCTTAGCTAACATTCCTTTGGGAATGAAACCGACCCATCAATATCTATTCATTGTGATTCCAGTCGACAATAACTGTGGCTAAGAATAAAACATTCAATGGAAATAGACATATACAACTGAGACATAATGTGGTTAAGTAGCTGCTAAAAGATGGAACAATTTCCATAGATTATGTGAAGTTAGAAAGAAACTCAGCAGATCCTTTGACAAAACCCTTAGGGAAAAATATGATATTAGAAACATCGAGGGGAATGGGACTTAAGCCACTTGAAAACAAACAAGTGATGGCCACCCAATCTTTGTGATTGGAGATCCCATGAAGAAGGTTCATATGAGTAAAAAAAAAGTCACTTGTCAGTTTTGCTAACACTTAAATTGATTTCTATCAATTTGCTTTTAGTCTCTTCCTATGGTGTGAGAAAGTGTTAGAGCTGCATTAATGAAAGGATAAACTTTATAATAAACTTTACATATTTGAGAAAGCTTTACATCATATAAAGTTTTTAATGATTTTCATATCCCTTATGGGTGGTCTATGATTTGCAGCATACACTTAATGAAATCACTTATATGAGTGTCAAGTGGGGTAGCTTCCATGAGATCTTGGCGAGATCTCTAGAGTTCAACCACTTTTATTTATTAAATGTAATTTTTTCTTTTGAAATATGTGAGGGATTGTTGTAATTTAAATATTTATTTCAAAAGAATTTTTTTTTAAAGATTTCATACAATGGAGTTCAATGAGGTTCGTGATCTGTGACTTTAGGAACAACAATGACTAGTGCAGTTCATGTGCAACAAACCAAACAACAATATGTAATAAACCATTAAACCACTCAACTAGCATAACTCTTCCTATGGCTATGCAAAATTTAACAGGGAAAATATTGAATAAATGATCAACAAAACTAAGTGAATAAATGATGACCTCATCACATGAACAAATAAAATGAGATTAGAAAATAATAATAGTAATTCCTTAACGTGTGCAGCTTAAAATAAAAATATAAGCAAGTTCCAAATGGCTCTTGGTAAAAACAGAACCTACCTCAGGCGTCAACGCTAAAGCTTCCTAAAGTCCTCCCCTAAAGGTCTACTTGTAGCTGGAATTTGGTAGTAGTCAAGTGTACTTCTAACAACTTTTAGAAGAAGAGTACATAGTTTTGATTCTTGAAATTGAAAAATCACACTAAAAATCTAAAGTTCATTCATACAAGAATTAGTTAAAGATTCAAATATCAATAGGGAATGAAAATAGTCATGCACATACAAATTCTAATGTCTCTATTATCAATAGAGACTACTTTCTACCTGGTGTGAAGTGCATACAGGGCCAATGTAACTAAGAACTCACTTCTTTTAATTATGTGTTATAATTATGTTAACCAAAAAGAATAACACCAGCATACATTAATTCTCGATCTCTATGGCAGGTATTAAGAACTCACTTCTCTTAATACATTTTCTTATTATTTAAAATTTATAAAATTATTAATAAAATTCCTGAAATAGGAAGTAAAATTATAAATTTTGTAATTCTAATAAACTTAACCAATAATAAATGTATATTTAAAAGATTGTCATTTACTATGAATTATCTTCTCTCCTTTCTTTTACTGCAATTCTTCTTTTCTTTTTTTGAAATTTCTTTTACTTCAATTCTATTAATCTTTCTCCCTTTTTTTTACAAGTAAATTTAGTTATTAATGTGTAAGTTTCTAATAGGGGTGAATATATAGATCTAAATCCTCAGATCCACTTGTTAAGCTTGCAAACCTTACGGATAAAAAACCTATTTTTTTAAATCCACATAGTTATATCAAGTTTCTAAATCTGACCCATTAAGCCCATGAACCTAGGTGGCTTTGCGAATAACAAACTTCTCTTTATTAAAATCCATATATTTGTATTGAGTTTTAGGGTCTGACCCGTGAACTTAGTAAACTTTATCCATGAACTCGTGAAGTATCCATTTAATCCGCCTAATATGTGTAAGTATTTATAATTTGTTATGTTAAAGTTTTGGTCAATTTAGATTGTTATTGTTAATTTGTAGTGTATAAAATATTAATATATTTTAGTGTGATAGATTTTAGCTTAAAAAATGATTTCATTTTTTTCTTCAAATTTTATATATTTTCACTTTTTTTTTAAAAATAACTTATAAAAAATACTTTGTTTTCAAATTATCATGTGTCAGGTCGGTCCATTTATTTGCGGCTTTTACGAATCAGATATGAATCTTTAAAAAAAGTCTATCTACTAAACTGGCTCGCCTAAAATGGGGGTTTCATGGACCTAGCTTATGTTAACATTCGAACTCAAGACTTATCTTTTCTTTCCTTATTTCTTTATTACCAAATCAATTCTATATCTATTTTCTCCCTTAGTTTTTGACGGAATTCACTTCATATGTCGCTATTCAAAATCTCTAAGGATAAGATTGGATTAATTTCTACCTCCACGCACCATTTTGGATCTATCTTTTTCACCTAGATGACAAAACCCAAATAACTGTTTTCTTCGTAATGCCATTGACCACAGAAAAAAACCATTTCTTTCCTTCTTGTACATCTAAAAATACTCCATCGTTTACAATAGTACGTAATTCGAAGGACAAGAATGAAAGAAACAACCTTTTCCATCTCCATATTTTTTCCCTTCTCATTTCACGGCTTTCCCATCCTCCCGTTCCGTCTTTTCTCTCTCCAACTCTCAACTCGCGTGACTTGGTGCAGTCCCCAAGTCCTATTTCGCATTCTCCACCCAACCAACCACAAAGCATCGAAGTTCACAGTCAATCATGACAAGCATAAACACCAATTTTTCACTACCCATATTGGAGCTTATCATTTAAGACTCCATCATGGCCACAAAACCACACCCACATAATAATATCTCAACAAACAAACCCATTTCAATTATTAATTACACCCCCAAATTAACACCAAATCAAGGGAATTAAAAATATATAAAAAAACAATTTAAATTACAGCCTCGTCCTCACGAGAAAGCAAGAACTTTTAGTTACAGCACCTGCACTACAATTTTATTATAAAATTAAGTTTCAAATTAAAGGCAATCAAAACCTAATCTAATCTAAATCTAACCTAATAATCTTAAAGTAAACTCCAATTAAGCATGCGACGGAACCACTCATCATGCGTTTGATAACAAAGCCTCTTCATCATCATCATCAGGATGGCTTGCATGAAGCTCCTTTATCCATTCAAACGTTCGACGACGTGACGTAACCTTCTTTCCCTGCTTTTGCTGCTTGTGCTTATGATGCTTCTTCAACTCGACCACTTTTTCTTTCGCGGCGTGCGCTGTACTTTCTGTCATGTTCGTTCTTTTAGCGTTACCGTTACCACCTTTTATCATGACCATGTTGTTGGGTTGCACTGTTTCATAGGAACAATCACAACCACTCAATAGACCACCGCCTTTGCCAACTAACTGTTTCAAAACTTTATGATTGCCCTTCTTGTTGTTCCTGTTACTTGTTTTGACACTTTTTGCGCTGTTACTGCTACTGCTACTACTATTTCGACTGACAACGCAGTTCCGGTTTCGAACCTTGAGATCGTGTAACCCTATCTCGGGAGCAGCGACCACACCCAAACGGAAAATTCCCCATGCTGACGTGGATTTTCTGCCTTGGTTGTGTGTTGGTGCTGATGCTCTTAACTGGGGTTTTGGGCTTGGGTGCGTGTGAAATTGGTTTCGAATTCTGGGTTTACTTTTAGGGATTGTTGTGGTTGTGGTGGCAGTGGCGGCAGTGACAGAGCTAGTTGATGAGTTCTGGCTTCTGAGACTACTACTTCTACTACTATTATTACTGCTTCGGAAATCGCTTGAATTGCGATCCAGGGATTCGGACCTAACGAATTGCTTACCATAATGTTGTTGAGATTGAGACACGGTGGCTAACAACCCGGCCTCGGAGCTGAACGAGACGCGCAATGGGAGGATTTGGCCTTTGAAGAAGACTTCATCCGCAACACACATTTCATGTTCTTTGGAGAAGGGGGCACCCCACGACCGGAAATTGAATTCCTCTTGTGATGCTTCGTTGGGACGAGAGTGTTCTTGGTTCCTCGGTGGGTCCTCGAGGTTGATTGGAAGATCGCAGAGTGACAATGCTTCTTCTTCTTCTTCTTGCTCGTCATCTTCGTCTTCTTTGGAGTGGTTCCATTTTGCTTGGATGATGTTTCTGGCCATTAAGGAAGGAACAGGTTTGGTTCGAAAGCTGTTATATGTCGGGGGAAGGTGGGGAGGGATGAATTAATGGGGTTAAGGTTTTTGATATGGTAAAGGTATTTTGAACAGGGGAGGGAAGGTGTGGCTGAAAGAGTGACACGGACACGGGACATTTGGAATATAAAAAGAAGTAAAGGAGGATGGTGCCCAGCACTAAAGTAAGAAATTAAATACGACTAGGAGGATATGGACCATATGGAACAATTAGTATGCTTTTGTTTTAACTTATCACGAATTTAAGTTTTGAATATGTAATTAAATAGAGTGAATTTTATTATTCATAGTGATAATATGTGTCTTAGCAAAATTATTTCGATGAAACATAGTTATAGTCTCTAGAAAAGAAAAGGTGATAAATAAAATGGGGGCAGTGTAACTATCACTTAAAGAGACCCGAGGAAATAGTGTGTTAATTTACTTGATTGGGAGTGAAGAAAGGAAGTGTGACTTTTTGGCCCTGTCATAAGTAGAAACAGGACCTCTCTAGTCTCTACCATCGCTTTAGATGCCATTCTTCTGGAAATGAACGCCAGTGGGTTTGCCTGGCCAAATATATTGTTTATGCCCAAGTGCGGGTGGGGATAATGGGTATAATTTGAAATTGAATTGTACACGGGAGATGAAGCATGAAGCAAGTACGTACGGTACTTATTTGTCTTGCAAAAATGAGGATACCGTTATTCTTAAAGGTACACCCCCATCTTTCGGACCTTACGGGTGCAAGAAAGAGAGTGAGAGAAAAAATTAAAGAATTTAATAAATGATGCAATGATATAAAAAGAAAACTAGGGGTAGAACTCTGGATGTGAGATTGATGAAAAATTTGGTATACGAATGTAATAACTTACTCTTATAAGTTATAATGAATTTTTACAATAAATATTTACTATTTTTCCTTAATTTCTCATTATTGCATAATTATCTATTTGACGGGTTAGATTTTTTGATATAAAGCTCAAGACCTCAAGACCCAGTGTCAGTATGACAGAAATTGTCTGCGCGGAAGATGACGTAAATCTCCGCGTGCCAACGGGCTTGTTGGTCGCGATTGACAAAGGGTGCAGAAGACGACGTTAGTCTCTGCGTGTTATCATGCTTTGAGTCTTAGAGATAGCAAAAGAAAGTTTAAACGGATAACCACTCGGGTGTCTACGCATATCACGTGACTCCAGTGTCAGTATGACAGAAATTGTGGGGGCGGCCAACAAAAGCAAGGCTCTTGCTCCTACGTATCCTCAATGAGGAACTCAGACCTACGTAGTTCTGGCTAACTTGTGAGACTAAAAATAGTCTTTGTGTTTTCTTCACTAAAATGCAAACACGCTTTAGTAAAGAGAGAAAACTTCCAACTAATCAGAGCAACATATGCTTTTCGGATGAAAAACTATGTGTCTACCGGGGAAGGGGAGTATGCTGATGAAATCTTCTCATAACCACAAATGAGATTTTGGATGTTAGCACTTCATTTCTAAATGACCATTTAGAGGAAACACTGGGTCCAGCAAAAATAGAAGAAAATCACTCAAAGTGTATCAATCTCACACAGGTAAGTGTTTCATCCTAATTCCGAACCATAGGTATGTCATGACTTGATCTTGCAAATCATTTCCTGTCAAATCAAAGATTACATGCGTGATCATGGATCAATAGGACTTTTTCTTGGGAATGGTGTTTTTTGTGGGAATTTGGCTTTGAATGTTTTTGGCCTTTTCCTTTTCTATTTTTGTTTAGCGCGAGGCGAAAAAGTCACTGACGCACAGGATTTTGGTTGGTAATCAAAGGGAGAGGGCTACTTTAGGTCGTGGTTTCCTTTCTTTTTTTTTTGTTTTCTTGGTGACAATTCTATATTGTTCAGATATTATCTGGTCCTAAGACCTTTCTGCATATTTCTTCTTTTCTCTTCCGATCTTTGATCAAGAATTCTCTTTCTTTTTTGCTTTCCCCCATTTTCCTTGATTGGGAATTTTCCCTTTTTGCTTTCTTCTGATTCTTTTGATCGGGAATTTTCTCCTTTTCTCCTTTTCTCTTCTTTTCTTTTTCTTTTTTTTTTGTTTTCTTTTGAGGGCAAGGTTTATGGTGAGTTGGGACTTTGGCTCAAGGCTTGTAGAACGGATGGACATGATATATGTCAGGGTGTTGGTCTGGTTTAGGGATAAAAGGGAATGTCCCACATTATTTCCATGACACAAATGCAACAATGATGATTTGGAAATTTTATGCAAAACTAGTCATGCATGCACCTATGTGGACACTCGAGTGTCGAAAATTTTTTGGTCATGTGATGCTAGGGCTCATAATTCATTCTCTCTACTTTAGTCAACCCAGTGTTTCCAAAATATGTTCTTTTATCAATTTGTGCATTCATCCGAACCTATTTTAGGTATTCGAAAAACTTTCATAGCATTTACCCTTCAGGTGTATACACATTTTTTTACAAAAACTGGTTATGATCAATGAATTCTTTCAAAGAAAAGTTGGAAGTTATCTCTTTTCACAAGCATGTTTTTTTTAGCCAGACAACTTTTTATTTTTATTATTTTCTTTTCTTCTTTTTTTTTTCTTTTTCTTTTCTTACTTTCTCTCTTTTCCTTTTCCTCTTTTTCCTTTTTAAAGTTATTTATCATTTGTTCATTTCCTCTCTCTTCTTTCTTTTTTTCTCTTTTTCTCTCTGAAAAGGACGTGCGGATGAGGGCGCACACTACCTACTTACGTCTAACCACAAGGTGAACGAAAACGCACGAAAATGGTAAGTCGCAAGAATGGTGACGAAATAACTAAGAGCCATAACGCCAAAAATTTCTAACAGAAACGATCAATAATGATATTAATGTTAGTAACTATATGAACAAAACAAAAAATAGTAATGTCAACAACAATATGGGCAATAACAGAAAACGTTAATAGCAAACTAATCACAAAAAACAGATATGTCAAAAAAATGCGGTGACCTCGGTCACGTGGCTCCGCTTCCTCCCAAGAAGCTGAGTAAATCGGTCATCTCCTCATCCATGCGGGCATCCTCTGGATCGCCGGGAGCTTCTGCAGGTGCCTCCTATGTCTGGTCCTCGGGCCAATCTCTGGGCCATGCGACCTCAGCCCTAAACTGATCTAGAGTAGGGCACAGAAAATGAGCGAAACCCTGGCTCTGCAGACTGAGGCTGAGCTGGTAGAGACACTCATGGGTCTGCACATGCCCCCTGTGGTTGGCCGCCTGCTGGCGAACCAAGTGCTATAAATACCACTCCATGCCAAATGACCCAGCTGGATCAGCCTGATGAGGTGGTGGCGGTGCGTCTGCGGCCTGCGGTGCATCACCCTGCACCTGCCTAGGCGTGCAATACTTCTCAATGAAGGCCCGGGTGATCGGCGGTCGAATCACCTTACTAGGTGTGACGGTAACCCTGAATGACTGGCAGAGGCTCGTGATCAACGCTGGAAATCCTAGGGCCCTGTTAGACTTATCTGGGTCTAGAGGGTGCCTGGTAGGCGGCATACCTGCAAATAAATAAATGGCATCAGCGATCAACTGAGCCACATGGACGCTCATCCGTGTCAGGATGGCATACACCAGCTGACACTTTGGCAGAGGGAGGTCGAAGTTATGATCGCTGGGCAGGATGTTGCTGAGCAGCAACGTCATCCACGTCTTGGTCAAGGTAGTCATGTTGGTGTGCATGATCCGCACCCGTCTCCCGGTAGCAGTCCGGACAAAATCCTGACCCGGTATGCATAACAGCTGGGCAATGGCCTCCTCATCAAATCCATTGGCCTGGTTCCTTCTCTGACTATACTCGCACTCTTGGCCCTCCTCTAACAATAGCGGGTCTCCCAGGAACTGGTTGAGGGCGTCTGCATAAAAAGGAATCCACTGGCCCCTTACCCATGACCGCATGTCCCGCACGCCCTCCTCCGTGGGCCAAGCATTGGCATAAAACTCTAGGACTACATCTGGGTCAAACTTGGCCATGGGAGTGACCAGCGACGTCCAACGCCGGTGAGCTATCGCTTCCTGGAAATCTGTGTACTCATCGTCCCTGAGCTGGACGCGTCTCTCTCGGTGGAATGACCATCCTTTGATGGCCTCGAAACGCTGCTGGTGCTCAACGCTCCTGAAACGATGGTTGTCAAACTCGGGAGTGGCACTGGTCCCTTCAGCCGCGACATCCTTCCTGGATCTCTTTGTGGAAAGCTTTCTCGGAGCCATTTCCTGTGAGGATAAAAATTTGGAAAGTTAGTTTACAAGAAAACGCTTATTTTAAAGCAAAAACGACATGTTAATCTTTCCGATTTAGAACAAACTCTTGCACTCATTTCCTTAATGTAAAACATTTATGAACGTGCATATGCGTAAAATATCCTACTATTTATATCAACATACAAGGATATTCAAAATATTCTAGTTACCACACACATATATTTTTTGGAAAGAATACGTATACGCATGCTCAAGGTATTGTGTCAAAATTACATATGTTCATATCCTAAGTATTTTGCTACCACAAAACTACCTACGCATATTTGGAGTACTTTATTAACATGCAAATTTTTGTGGTTTCATTCACATTATTTATACACATATGCACATCGGAGAGCCAATCTCACGTCACGCACACACTTGCATTTGAAAAGGAACTTTCATGCCATCTATCTACACTTGAGGGGAAATTCCACATCATATATTCATTTGGGAAGCATTCTCATGCCATTTCTGACATGGGTACATTTTTTTTGAAAGGCTCCTTATGCTACCTATCCATAAATAAGCATATTTTGAAAGGCATTTTTGCTATTCATTCACACTTTGCAAGGTATTTTTATGCCATATATTCACACACTTTGCAAGGCATTTTCGCGCTACCTATATTCACATATATACATACCGTTGAAAGGTATTTTCCATACTACCTAGGTGCAAGGTATTCCTCATGGGGCAGCCAAATTCTAATAAAAACCCTCTCAAACATGTCCTTAATATTCATGCTTTTTTACATTCAAAACCAAAATTTAGATTCCTAGGCATAAGTCATGCTTCCTTGCATTGAAATTAAAAGCTTGGGTTCCTAGGCCTAGAATTGCATTCGGGCACTCATTTTAAATCCTTCATGCTGTCCCTATATATATAAAACAGTCCCACAATCCCAAGCTTACAAAACCATGCTCATATGTCATTGAGGCATTTCACCGAGCACTTGGTGGGCGCATGTTTAGGCATGAATAACAAGAGAGTGGGAGCAATGTGGCATGCCCCATTGCTTCAGGATGCACCCTTGGCCTAAGGCCATCCCTTATAACCCCTCAATTCAAACCAATCAAGCATGAAAACAAACCAAAATTGCCCCACAAATTTGAGCACATTCCCACAATTTAGAGCATCAAAAGAAGACCAAAATACACCAATGGAAAGCTAGAAAGCTCAAGGATGAGATACTTACTTGTTGGAGTGAGTAACAACACTAAGAATGGAAGCAAAAGCGCAAAAATGGTGGCCTAGGGGGTGAAAAACCCTTAATTCCCGTGAGCCTTCTTTTTTGAATGAGGGGGGGGGGGGGGGAGTTTTTAAGTGCAGAAAACGTTCCCCTCCCTCATTTTTTATATTTTCGCCCAGGCGAGCTAACCTGCCATTTTTTTAGGGGAAACATAAGCATGGCCCTCTACGGGTTGACGTTCGCTTATTCGAACCCACTCAAGGTAGATTAGGCATCCATTTTTTAATTTAAACAAACAACAGTAATAACTACTGTGAATTTAAAGGATACTAGGCTGCCTTGCAGTGGTGTTTTCCGCTTGTCCAGAGTTGGGAAGGGACGACGATCTATCGGTCGTGACCCTAGCCTCTATTTGCGTCCGTCCCTAAGTACCTGAAAGTAGGAAGCAACAATGCGTGGCAAATCGTGACCGCATCGTCGCCTTACCTTGATTGGCTTCTGCCTTTAACTTCGTCTCAACCTTTGACCGTGGCCTAAGACGATTCTGCCCCTGTTATCACAAAATATGCATGCGTATGCATATGCATGAATGTTTTCAATGCAATAATCTTCTTAGTAAAAGCTGGTTAGGTTCAGTTTTATTTAAGCGCTTGGGGCACCCCATGAACTTAGCGAAAGGGCTCAGGTTATTTACAAACTAACACATGGTTTAAAACCAAAGTGAGGACTGAAGCCTCAAACCCATGTTCCCTTCTTTTTAAAAGACTGTGACGAGAGATATACAGTAGACGAGAATCCTTGGAGGAAACCAAGAAGACACACAAAAATAAAAGAACATGCAGCGACATCCTTAATTGCCCCAGATTCTAAGCATAGTATCGCTTGACAACATCAGAGTTCACAGGTAAAGGTAGCTCCTCGCCATCCATGTTGGTAAGCACCAGGGCTCCTCCGGAAAAAGCCCTTTTCACCACGAAAGGCCTTTCGTAGTTCAGGGCCCACTTCCCTCGGTTATCTTTAACAGCGTGGGACATCTTTTTCAGCACAAGGTCTCCCTCATGGAACTTGCGCAAGCGTACCTTCTTGTCGAACGCATTCTTCATTCTTTGTTGATACAGGCGCCCATGACTCATGGCCGTCAAGCGCTTACCTTCAATAAGGTTGAGTTGGTCATAGCGTGTTTGAGCCCACTCTGATTCTTCTAAGCCCGATTCTGCTAGTGTCCCTGGGAAGGGATCTCTACTTCAAATGGGAGTACCGCTTCCATTCCATAAACCAAAGAATACGGCGTTGCCCCAGTAGAAGTTCGTACTGAAGTTTGGTACCCATGCAAGGCAAAAGGCAACATCTCGTGCCAATCTTTGTATGACACTGTCATCTTCTGAATAATTTTCTTAATATTCTTGTTGGCTGCTTCCACGGCTCCGTTCATCTTTGGCCGGTAGGGCGTGGAGTTGTGATGCTAGATTTTGAAATCCGCACACATTTCCTGCATCATCTTGTTATTCAGATTGGTACCATTGTCGGTAATGATCTTCCTAGGGAGTCCGTACTGACAAATCAGCTCCCTCTTGATGAATCTGACCACTACACTCCTCGTGACATTGGTGTAGGAAGCCGCTTCGACCCACTTGGTGAAATAATCTATCGCCACGAGAATGAATCGATGACCGTTCGAAGCCTGGGGCTCGATGGCCCCGATGACATCTATTCCCCACATGGAAAAAGGCCAAGGGGCGGACATGACATTCAGAGGATGTGGTGGAGCATTGACATTGTCCGCGAACGCTTGACACTTGTGGCAATAACCTTCCATGGTGAGCCAGTAATAACCTGCCCTCAAGATCTTCCTGGCCATAGCATGCCCATTGGCGTGCGTTCCAAACGAACCCTTGTGGACTTCCTCGATCATGTGGTTCGCCTCTTTGGCATCCACGCATCGCAGGAGAGTCATGTCGTGGTTTCTTTTATATAGTATGCTCTCGCTCATGAAGAAACCGGCCGCCAATCTCCTCAATGTCCTTTTATCATTGTCGGAAGTCTCCGGTGGGTACTCTTTGCTTTCGACATATCGCTTGATATCGAAATACCAAGGCTTGTCGTCCCGTTCCTCTTCCACCTGGCAACAATGTGCGGGTTTGCCACGACACCAGAACTCAATGTATGGTAGATCCCCGTGCGGTGTTAGCTGGAACATGGACGCCAAAGTGGCAAGTGCATCAGCCATTTGATTTTCCTCCTGGGGAACGTGATGGAAGGAGATCTCATCAAAGGAATTAGCCATCTCCTTGATATAGGCTTTGTAGGGTATCAACTTGGGGTCTCTAGTTTCCCATTCCCCTCTCAGCTGATGGATCACCAACGCTGAGTCCCCGTACACCTTGAGTAGCTTGACATCGGAGTCAATCGCTGCCTGGACGGCCAGGGCACACGCTTCATACTTAGCCATATTGTTGGTGCAGTCAAACCCCAGCCTGGCTGTGAAAGGTATACGTTGATTGTCTGGAGAGACCAACACTGCTCCAATGCCATGGCCTAGAACGTTTGACGCTCCATCAAACCACACGGTCCATTTGTCCCGGTCCTCGTCTAGTTTTTCCTCAAACAAGGCCATGATGTCCTCGTCCGGGAATTCGGGATGCATGGGCTGATAGTCGTTGAGAGGCTGCTGAGCCAAATAGTCTGCTGAGGCGCTTCCTTTTATCGCCTTTTGGGTAACATAAACTATATCAAACTCGGATAGCAAGACTTGCCACCGGGCGATCCGTCCCGTAAGAGCTGGCTTTTCAAAGATGTACTTAACCGGGTCCATCTTGGATATCAACCAGGTGGTATGGATCAGCATGTATTGTCTTAGGCGATGGGACGCCCAGACTAAAGCACAACACGTTCTTTCGAGCAGGGAGTAATTCGTTTCACAAGCCGTGAACTTCTTACTCAAGTAGTAGACAGCACGCTCTTTCTTTCCGGACTCGTCATGTTGCCCTAACATACATCCCAACGACTCGTCCAAAATCGTCATATACAAGATGAGAGGCCTTCCGGGTACCGGTGGCATAAGCACAGGAGGATTCATAAGAAACTTTTTGATCCTCCCAAATGCCTCTTGACAATCCTCATTCCAATGGTCGGTTTGGTTTTTGCGTAAGAGTTTGAACAACGGCTCACAAATAGCAGTGAGCTGTGATATGAATCTGGCAATATAATTCAAACGTCCCAGGAAACCTTGGACTTGCCTATCGGTACGGGGTTCCGGCATCTCAAGTATGGCCTTCACCTTTTCGGGGTCTACCTCTATCCCTTTCTGGCTTATGATGAAACCTAGCAATTTCCCTGATTTGACCCCAAAAGTGCACTTAGCGAGGTTCAACCTCAATTGATACTTCCTAAGCCTTTCGAACAACTTCCGCAGGTTGACAAGGTGTTCCTCCTCAGATTTAGATTTGGCAATTATGTCGTCCACATAGACCTCGATCTCTTGGTGCATCATATCGTGGTACAAAGCTACCATAGCCCGTTGATAAGTTGCCCCGGCATTCTTGAGTCCAAAGGACTTCACCTTGTAACAGAACGTTCCCCACAGGGTGACGAAGGTAGTCTTTTCCATATCCTCCGATGCCATTTTTATCTGATTGTAACCAGAGAATCTGTCCATAAAGGAAAACAAAGCGAAACTGGCCGTATTATCCACAATGATATCGATGTGTGGCAAAGGAAAGTTGTCTTTGGGACTGGCCTGATTCAGGTCCCGAT
Organism: Glycine soja; assembly: GCF_004193775.1. Taxonomy (NCBI): domain Eukaryota; kingdom Viridiplantae; phylum Streptophyta; class Magnoliopsida; order Fabales; family Fabaceae; genus Glycine; species Glycine soja. The sequence goes on from NC_041006.1 coordinate 29,100,938, forward strand.
AATCCACACACATTCGCACCTTTCCATCCTTCTTAGGGACTGGTACAATGTTGGCAACCCATTATGGGTACCGAGCGACAGCCAAAAACCCAGCGTCAAATTGTTTCTTTACCTCTTCTTTTATTTTCAAGGATGTCTCGAGCTTCATCCTTCTCAGTTTCTGTTTTACCGGGGAACACTTGGGATATAGGGGTAATCGGTGTTGTACAATGTCAGAACTCAAACCGGGCATATCTTGGTACGACCAAGCAAAGATGTCTTGGTAGTCTCTTAGCAGGGCTGTTAATTCTTCACGGATGCGTGCGGTCATACCCGTGCCTACCTTTACTTCCCTTTTTCCACTGCCAGTTCCCAAGTCTACTAGTTCTGTCTCTTCTTGATGAGACCTTATTTCTTGGCCCTCATGGACGACTATCCTTTCCAATTCCGGGGGAAGTCCCACATCCTCATTCTCTTCATCTTCTGTTTGATTTTTTTCTTGCTCGAAATCGATGGGCGGGTCCCAGGTATTAGTACCTTCGAGGGACTCGTCGTCGGATCTGGCGTTTTAAACATAAAGAAGTAAATATGCAAATGGATGAGAATGGGTAGAGACACAGGAACAGATGAAGAAAGATCTTTGTATTATAGATTCAGGAACAAAAGACACAAAGCCTTAACAAAAGGAAACTCTAAAGCCTAGGCCCAACTGTAGAGCTTTTAAAGCCATAAAAGGTTTACATTATGCAAATGTCTAGGCGCTCCTCCACTCGCCAATTTCCTAGTCGGAAATCAGGAGGGCATGGTCGTACCAAATCCGACCCACTCGGAGCATCATCTTCGCATATTGCAACGACTTGGCCTTCGTCCCCTAGACCTGCGCTTATAAAGCTCCTACTTTTGTGGCAGGGCGGGCTTCCTTCGTCTTCTTGTCTTAATCGTGAGCCTTGACTTCCGTTTTTCCTTCCCGCAATGCTTTTCCTTATATCTGCCTGTGTGGGTTTGTAGCCTAACCCAAACTTCCCAAGATTTCCTTTGGCGCTTATCAGGCTAGTTATGCCACCGTTGTCCTTGCCTAAACCCATTCCGGGCTCGTAGCCATTCCCCAACATTACCCGGGCCACCATTACTGCCGTATTTGACAGGCAAGGTTGCCCAGAGAAGGAATCCACGGAGGAAATGCTTACCACCTCGAAAGACTGGAAAGCGGTTTCTAATGACTCCTTCGCGGCTTCCACATATGGCATAGAGGATGGGCAACTCACCAAGATGTCTTCCTCGCCTGATACGATAACCAAATGCCCTTCCACTACGAACTTCAATTTCTGGTGGAGTGTAGAGGGAACGACTCCCACCGAATGGATCCACGGGCATCCCAACAGGCAGCTGTAAGGGGGATTAATATCCATTATTTGAAAGGTAACCTGACAGGTGTGAGGGCCTATCTGTACCGGGTGGTCGATCTCTCCCCTAACCTCTCGGCGGGTGTTGTCGAAGGCACGAACTACCATGGAACTCGGCTTTAGATGGGAAGCATTAAACAGTAATTTCTCTAAAGTGCTTTTGGGCATCACGTTTAAGCTGGAACCATTATCGATGAGCACCTTGGCCACAACGTGGTCCATACACTAGACTGATACATGCAAAGCCTTGTTATGCCCTCTTCCCTCGGCAGGGATTTCTTCTTCGGCGAAGGCGAGATAGTTGTTGGCGGTGATATTATTGACGAGCCCTCCAAAGCCTTCTACAGAGATATCTTGGGCCACATGGGCCTCGTTCAAAACCTTTACTAGCAGAGCCCGATGAGGCTCCGAGTTCATGAGTAATTCCAACAGCGAGACCCTGGTTGGGGTTTTGTTGAGCTGCTCAATAACCTTGAACTCGCTCTGCTGAATTATGCGGAGAAACTTGCTGGCTTCCTCTAGCGACACCTCCTTCTTGCCATAACCATCCTTTTTCTCTGGAAGCCCTTTCACCGGAATATCCTCATTCGGAGTGAGGGGCGTTTTATCATCTTGTTCTTCCACTACCTTAACCTTCCCCTTGACGTTTGTGGGCTGAATTGGTAGGTCGGGGGGCGCGAACACGCGACCGCTGCGGGTCACACCGCTCAGCCCCGTGATATTGGTTCCCTTGGCCGATAATGAACTGATGTCGGTGGCTTCTTCTTCCTTTTTGTTCGAAGGGGTGTACCTCCATGGGACTGCGTGGCTGTTTTGGTATGGGAAAGGGACAGGTTTAGCTGCCAAAGGGTGTCGAGGTTTTTGCGAAGCTGCGCCCTTGGTGAAATATATCACCAAAGGTTTAGGCTTTCCAAAGCTTTTCTCATCTTCAGACCCCATACATATATGCTTCTTTTCCCTCCCCTCATCACCGACTTCCAGTCAGCCTTGATCTATCATTCGCTGCAACAATTCCCCTACTGCCAAACATGTTTCCATGTTATGTAGCTTGCCGGGATGCAACAAACAAGAGTCCTCTTTATGCCCACCGTGGGGAATCACACCTCCCTTTTGTAGGGCCTCAAAGATAAACCTCCTAGGGGTTGCCACGTCCCTTAAAGGTTTAGACCTGGGCGGCCTATCTGACCCAATGGCATTAACCGCTCCTCCTCCATGATTGGCAAGCGGGTTGGTTTTCACGTTTGGCCGATCCTCTTGAAATGTCAGCCATCCAGCATCTATCAAATGTTGGACCTTGTATTTAAGGGCCAAACATTTTTCGATGGAATGCCCCGTGGTATTCCCGTGGTACGTGCAATTCGCATTAGGATCATACCACTTAGGGAAAGGGGGTTGGAAGATCTTCCCAGGAGTTATTACGGCCAGTTGGTTGGCGATGAGAGACGGCAAAAGGTCTTCATACGTCATTGGGAGTGGGGTGAATTCTGGAATTGGCCTCGGGGGAAAGTTCCTCATTGCGTTGGGATTGCCGGCCGGGCGAGTTGTGGTTGGAGTTGGAACTTGGGGGGCCTCCCTCTGAATGGGTGCCTTAGGCTGCATGGGTGCTGAATTAGAGGAGTTCCCGGCGTGAGCTGAGATGCTCAGATGATGTTGCGCGTACTGATGTGTACTATGAGATGTCTGCGGGGGTTTGACCCATGCGGGCGCCGAAGTGACGACGTAGGCATCTCCCTCCTTCCTTTTTGCCCCAGTTGCTCCGATTCTTTTAGCATTAGCACTTGTGGAGGAAACATAATCGAACTTCCCTCTTTTCAACCCTACTTCGATTCTTTCCCCGGCGAACACTAGGTCCGCGAAGCTGGACGACATGTAGCCTACCAACTTCTCATAGTAAAACACTGGCAAGGTGTCTACCATCATGGTGATCATCTCCCTTTCGACCATGGGAGGGGCCACTTGTGCTACCAGGTCTCTCCACCGTTGTGCGTATTCTTTAAAGGTCTTACCTTCCTTTTTGAACATATTCTGTAGCTGAGTGCGATCGGGAGCCATATCGGAATTATACTGATATTGCCTTAGGAAAGCAATAATCAGGTCCTTCCAAGTACGGATGCGGGAAGCTTCTAGATTAGTGTACTAAACAACCGCGGCTCCGGCCAAGCTATCTTGGAAAAAGTGTATTAATAGTTTCTCATCCCTAGAGTGCGCGCCCATCTTGCGACAATACATCTTGAGATGGTTCTTGGGACAAGTCGTCCCTTTATACTTGTCGAAGTCCGGCACCTTGAATTTTGGGGGGATAACAACATCTGATACCAAGCAAAGATCCGCGAATGGATATTCACCAAAGCCTTCAACAGCCCTCAATCTCTCCTCGAGGAGATCGAGTTTCCATCTTTCTTCGATCGTCGGGGGTGGTCCTTCTGTGGACAAGATTATTGGTTGTGCTGTGAGGTTGGGATGAGGCAAAGTGTTGCGTGCCGGCCCCTCGACGAGGATCGGGGGGTAGAACTCAACATCCCTTTGGGCATACTCTTGATGATCTTTATGGACCTCGTCGGGCTGAGGAGGCTCCCCTTCAAGGATGAGAGAAGGGATATGACCCGCATCATCTTGCATGACTGGCGGTGTGTAATTAGGCGGCAATCCATAAGGGTAAGCCGCTCAGTTGTATCCCAAATGGGGGTTGCTGTTGTGCCCCAGTGTGTTCCTTCCTCGTCCTACCGTATTTGGGGGAGGATGGTGCGCGGTAGCTAGGAGAGTCGGGTCTGCTTCGGCAGCCGAACTGACTGTGGCAGCGGTGACCATGTTTTTCTCCATGAGTTGTCTCATTCCTAGCATGACCTCCATCATAGAAGCCATTTGTTCTTTCAAAGCCGACATGTCGGTTTTCATCTGTTCCTGTGTCTCCTTTTGGTCACCCATCGTTCTAGATTTGGATCTAGTGCGATAGGGATGCCTTGTGGTGCGTTTAGTTATGGTGTTTTTCCTAGAAAAACCAAACGTGAGGAGTAGGTAAAAATTATGAATGCATGCTAGGGATAGAATGCAGGGGTGATTTGATTCGCACTAACTTTTGGAGTAAAAACATGGGATGAACTCATTTTACTCAAAAAGTTTATAACTAGTCAAGATCTGAGTGACAATACAAGTTCCCTAGCGGTTCCTAATTATATGGGCCATTAAATCTATCATATGCTGACAATAGTCGAGAAGTCCGTGGATCTCCTCGGGGGCGGAGTAGGTGTCTGCCATTGCTTTAGCCTTGGCTAGCAATCGGGGAAGTTCTTGACTCCCGTTCAAGGTAAGAGCAAATCGGTTTATCCACATGGTTGCCTCTTGGTGTAACGAGTCGATCACCCTTCCTCTAGCCTCCTTTTCCGCGTACACTTGGGCATACTCGTCTGCCACCCTATGCTCGTGGGCCGTGGCTAGACTTAGTTCTTCTTGGTACTTGGTGATGATAGCTAACATGTTGGTCTCTGTCTCGCGTAAACGCTGAGACAAGTTTCTTTTGGACCTTGAGCAAACGGCTAACTCTTCTTTTAAAACCATGCTATGTGCTCGTGATCGGTCTCTCTCTTCCCTTCGAAGCTTGAGCTCACTGTTGCTGCCCCATAACGCTCCACGGAATTTGTCATGGCCATGCTCTTCCTTGTAAGCCCTCTTGGTTTCTTGTTCAAGGGCTTTTGCGGTAGCTGCATTTTCTTCTCGTAACCCGGCATACTCTTTCCGGACATCTGTAGCGACCAACTTAAATTTTTCTTTGGCAAGTCTTGCTTTTCCTAGTTCGGTTTTCAGAGCTCGGACTTCTTCATCCTCTTCCGGAGCTTCGAAGTTCTTTTCGTTGATAATCTTTAACTTGGCGAGCCAATCTAAACCTCGTGTATGAACTTTCAGCCATTCATGATAACCACCAATGATGCCATTACAAATGCCCCTAAGTTCTTTATCTTTCCTTAACGGGCTTTCCCACGCCTTATGGACTCTTTGTATAACCTTGAAATTTTGCGCGTCAAAATCTCTCACAAGGAAAGGAGACAGGCTTTCTTCCGTCGGTGCTCCCCTCATGGGGTACCCTAACTGTCTTATAGCAAGTGCGGGATTATAGTTAATGTAACCCCTCGTTCCTATCAACGGGATGTTTGGGTAGCCTCCACATGAGAAGAGAACACCCTACTTTCCTTCTTTCCACCGTGGAAACCAATTGACTGTTCTACCTCCTATCCCAGCCAAGTGTTGGTCCCAATCTACTCTTCTTTTCTCGATGCACGAGCGATGGCTTTGGAGCGGACATGGATGCCTTATGTCTTGTTGGAATAAGTGCGAAACCAACCATACACAAAGAGCGGGTAAACAACAGATGATCCGTGCACTACTCTTTTCGCACCTTTGGTCAAATGTGTCAAATAAGTCTGCCAAGATAGCTACCACCAGGCTCTCTTTGCTATGGTGATATGCAAGGAAAGCATCAATTGCGGCTAGGTCCACCAAACCATCCACGTTTGGAAAGAGGACAACCCCAAAGATTAGCAATGCTAATACATCCATAAACGGGACCCACTCCTCTTGATTCATCATATCCCTTGCCTTGCCTTCTAAGTACTTCCGTGGTAGGCCCACTATGCCGTTTCGAGTTTGCTTCACGCGGTCCAATCCTCTCACCGAATCCCTGACCACAATTGCAATTTTGCTCAAGGAGGGAAGAAACCCGGAGAAAAGATACGGTTTCCTTCCCCCAAGAGGACATCCTAGAATCTCCTCAAATTCTTCAACGGTCGGTACTAATTGGAAGTCTCCAAACGTGAAGCATCTCAAGGGCTGGTCATAGTATTGGGTGAGTGATGCAATGGCTTCTGTGGATGTCTCTGCTATGGTCAAATCTAAGATCTTTCCGTACGCCTTGCGGAAGGCTTGCATTTGGAGAGGTCCCATCAACCGCCCCAACTCCTTAATGCTGGTGATATCTAGGCCCTTAATCTCGACTTGATAAAACCTTTTGCCAGTTTGATTTGTCCCCATGTTTACTAAAGTGAAACAAAAACCCGGTGCAAATCAAAACTTCGACATCTATCATGGGTGGAATGGATGAAGGAATGCACATGACACAGATGAATACGGGAACCCGGGAAATTGTCTCCTTCTTAGATACAACATCTTGGGGTAGCATAGTGCCCGACGTATGTATTTAAGAAGGTGACACGGACCCTCCGTTGGTTTGCAAAAGAGAGGGGATCAAGACAGAACCCGTGCGTGATGCATATGCGAAAGGCACAACACAGGAATGTACAGTATGACAATATTCACAGAATATATAAGCAAAAGGGGTACATGACACTTATGCATGGCAGTGTGAAAAAAATGGCACGCAGCGTGTCCGCTTCGTGCCCCTATTCAATGGACCTATGGGAGGGAGCTAACTAGGCTTTTAGTGATAATTCCCAAGGTGGTCATATCTCTCTTGATGGTCTCTAGAGGTGTCATCCCCTTCGAAGAATATATTGCAGCAGTAGGGACTACTAGCAACAATATGTTATCAAAGAGAAAAACTCTAGATGAGGGTTCACTATAACCAAGCAAGTCGGAGACCTAGCATGATCAACGATTCACCTCCACTCCTTATGTTCCCATGAGCCCGGGTATAGGGCCCTTTTTCAACTCACCGTGTGTGCAAATAGTGTTGGTGTTTGTGTGCATCAAATGAATAAATATTTACCTCATGCATACATTTTAAAACGCACTAAAAGCATCAAAGAGTTTATATATACAAGAACATAAGAAAAATAAAGGGAAACCAACAAAGGAGGATGTCATGATAAAACATTGTACAAGATTAAATGGCCTAACTCTCAAAAATAGTCCCCAGCAGAGTCGCCAACTATCGCAACCTACCCTTCGGCGGGAGGGCGACGCGTGACTCGCGGGAGCGTGTTCCAAGAAAGGAATACGCACGGAGTCGCCACCAACGTTTATTTGAGGAAAACGTCGAAAAAAACCGGAAAAGACGTGATCTACGAACTTAAAGTGAAAGATTCGGGAGTTGTATTTACGCACAGGGAAGGTATTAGCACCCCACACATCCGTCACAAGAGACGGCAACCTTTAATCAAATGTGCAAACATGACTTCAATTTTTATGTTCCTTTTTACGTCTTTATTTCTTTTTGTACTTTTTATATTTTTTATCTTTTTGCGGTTGATGAGGGTGTTTCCCTTGCTCCTACGTATTCCTTAATTGCAATAAAGAAATCAGACCTACGTAGTTCTTTGTGAACAAAGTGTTTGGTTAAGTTGTTTTTATCCTTTTTGCAAGATATGTTTTTATTGAATGAAAGGTCATTTAAGGCGTTGTACCATTAAACAAACTTTCGATTCTTTTTGAAAAGAGAGAAGATATTAAGGCATTGAACCATTAATGATCTCTTTATTTTTTGAAAGAGGTAATAAAGTTACATGTTGGTTTTAGGCCTTTAGAAATCTACACTTAACCAATAAAAGCGGAAAAGACCATTTCAAGGTGTTGGACCTTTGAAAATGGCCTTTTTTAGGCGATGACAAAAGTTTGGTTTATGAATTGATTTTAGCCTTAGTTTCACTTTGGTTATTAGTCGATTCGATTAAGAAAGAAAAATCCCAAAGAGAAACGTCTGATTGATTTTTTTTAATTTATTTTACTAAAATATATTTTTTATTATTATATTATTATTTTACCTCTTTTTGGTTTCCAACGTGGTTACAGCATGACTGAACGGTCGGATCTCATTTTAACAGAAATTAACGGATGTTACAATTCAAATGATCGGTGGAAATTTATTTTATTTTTTGATTAGGCGAGAAAATAACTTAAGTAAATGACTAAAGCACGTCAAAAGGGGGTACGGAAAATAAATGAAATGAAAATAAAAGCACATAAAAACAAATGAGGACCACTAAGGGTACATAGAATGAATTGAAAAGTTCAATTTCGGGAACTTATCGGTTGAAGACCGAAGAACGACGAAGAACGAACGAAGAACGTCGAAGAACGATTGAAAATCTTCGCGAAATCACCCATGGAAACGTTACGGAAGTGCCTCGGCTTGGATTTTCTTCATGAAAACAATTTTTTTCACTAATTTCAAGTGATCTCGAATTACCAGGAGGGCTGAACCTTTTTTCCTTTCACTTCTCCCCCTATTTATAGGAAAATGGGGGAGAAGCTTGCCACCCAGCTCACCCAGGCGAGCTAGGTTGCTTCCTCCAGAAGCAACTGCCTTTTGGAGGAATTTTCTGGAAGGTCCAAGTGGGCCTGGTTGCTATTTGCACCCCCATTTTTACTAAGTACACCCCCTGCCTTTTTTTGGTGATTCTTTTTCCGTAACGTTACGAAACTTTACGAATTTCGTAACGATGCTTGTTTTCTTTCCGTAATGTTATGAAACCTTACGGAATATGTAATCAAACCCATTTTGGTTCCCGGGATGTCACGGAACTTTACGGATTGTGCTACAATGCTTTCTTTTGACTTCGGGCATGTCACGAAACTTCACGAATTGCCTAACGATGGGTGCCAAGTACCTCGAAGTGGTCAAACGAGGGTCGCATCCCAACAACGGATGGTCCCCAGACGAAATTAGGGTATGACACCCGGTACTAGACCTATATCCATAACACCTTATAGGATGTCCCCTATAGAGTTTAGTGAGCTTAAGAAACAGTTAGAGGAGCTCTCAAAGAAACAGTTTGTGAGGCCTAATGTGTCACGCTGGGGAGTGCCGGTGTTGTTAGTTAAGAAGAAGGATGGGACTATGAGGCTATGTGTAGAATATCACCAGTTGAACAAGGTGACAATTAAGAATAGGTACCATTTGCCTAGGATAGATGACCTAATGGACCAATTAGTATGGGCTTGTGTGTTCAGTAAGATAAATCTCAGGTCAGGTTACCACCATATTAGAGTGAAACCTAAGGATATTCTAAAGACTGCCTTTAGGACCCGTTTGACCATTATGAGTACTTGGTTATGCCTTTTGGTGTGACCAACACCCCTTACCTAGATAGTTTTGTAGTGATCTTCATAGATGACATCTTGGCGTATTCCAAGACTAGAGAGGAACATGAGGAGCATTTGAGGGTTATGTTGCAAACCCTTAAGTTCAACAGACTGTATGCTAAGTTGTCCAAGTGTGAGTTTTGGCTAGAGAAGGTAAGCTTCCTAGGGCACGTTATATCCAAGGTAGAGGCGGTGATGAGTTGGGAGAGTCCAAAGTTAGTGTTTGAGATTAAGAGTTTCCTTGGTTTACCAGGTTACTACCGCAGGTTCATAGAGGGTTTTTCTAAGTTAGCCTTACCTTTGACCAAGCTTACTCCTAAGGGTCAAGCTTTTGTGTGGGATGCCCAGTGTGAGAGTATTTTTCGTACCCTTAAGGAAAGGTTAACCACTACACTAGTTTTAGTGTTACCCGACCCGAGCGAACTTGTTGTGGTGTACTGTGATTCATCCAAGATGGGTTTGGGTGGAGTGCTTATGCAGCAGGGATAGGTAGTGGCCTATGCTTCTCGAAGGCTTAAGATTCATGAGAGGAATTATCCCACGCATGATCTTGAGTTAGCAGTTGTAGTTTTTGCTCTTAAGCTTTGGAGGCATTATCTTTATGGATCTAAATTTGAGGTGTTTAGTGACCATAATAGTCTTAGATATTTGTTTGATAAGAGAGAGCTTAACATGAGGCAGAGGAGATGGTTAGAGTTCCTTAAGGATTACGATTTTGAGCTTAGCTATCACCCAGATAAAGCTAATGTAGTAGCTGATGCCTTAAGTAGGAAATCCCTTTAGGTGTCTGCTTTTATGGTTAAAGAATTAGACCTCTTAGAGCAGTTTAGAGACACGAGTTTAGCATGTGAGATCACTTCTGGTAGCATTAAGTTGGGTATGTTGAGAGTCACCAGCGAACTCTTAAACGAGATCCGTGAGGGTCAAAAGTCCAACCCATTCTTGTCAGCTCAGTTAGAGTCCATAGCTGCAAGGAAATAGAGTAGTTTTAGGGTGGGGCCTGATAGAGTCTTGAGATTCTAGGATAGGGTGTGTGTTACTAGTGTACCCAAGCTTAGGAAAGCGGTCTTGGAGGAGGGCCACAAAAGTAGTCAGAGTATCCACCCAAGAGCGACTAAGATGTACCAAGGCCTTAGGCAAATGTTTTGGTGGTCGGGTATTAAGAGAGAGGTTAATGAATTTGTCCTTGCATGCCTAGTGTGTCAGAAAGCAAAGATAGAACACCAGAAGCCTTCAGGGAAGTTGCAACCTTTAGAGATACTTGAGTGGAAGTGGGATAGCATCTCCATGGATTTCATGGTGGGGTTACCTAGGACCCCCAAAGGTTTAGATTTCATTTGGGTTATCGTGGACAGGTTGACGAAATTTGCTTACTTCATCCCAATTAACATCATATATTCCTTAGAGAGGTTGACTAGCTTGTACATTAGTGAGATAGTTAGACTACACAATGTTCCTTCTAGCATAGTCTCTAATAGAGATCCCAGATTCACTACTAGATTTTGGGAGAGTCTTCATAAAGTCTTGGGGACCAAGCTTAGATTGAGTTCTGTTACTAGCCTTAGACTAATGGTCTGACCGAGCGCACCATCCAATCCTTAGAGGACCTCTTGAAAGCCTGTGTTAGAGCAAAAGGGTAGCTGGGATAGTTTCTTACCCTTGATAGAATATATATACAACAATAGTTTTCACTCTACTATAGGTATGGCACCTTATGAGGAATTGTATGGTAGGAGATGTAGGACACCTTTATGTTGTTAGATCTCGGTGAGAGCATTGCCTTAGGACCTAAGGTGGTTCAACAAACCACTAAAAAGGTCAAGTTGATCCAGGAAAGGATGAGAGCAGCCCAAAGTAGGCAAAAAAGCTACTGTGATAGGAGAAGAAATGACCTTGAATTTGTTGTAGGTGATCATGTATTCCTGAGAGTCACTCCGTGAACTAGGGTTGGCAGGGCGTTGAAGTCCCGTAAGCTCACACTTAGATTCATTGGTCCCTTTGAAATCCTAAAGTGTGTCGGTCCAGTTGCGTATCAGGTGACCTTGCCACCATCTCTCTCAAATCTCTGTCTTCCATATCTCTCGGCTCAGAAAATATGTTCATGATCCGTCGGATGTGATCGAGTTGGACAATGTCCTAGTGAAAGAGAACTTGACATATGAAACACTGTCACTGAGGATCACCGACCATATGATCAAGCAACTAAGGGGGAAGGAGATTCCCTTGGTCAAAGTGGTATGGGGGAGTGCTTCGGGCGTGGAAGACACTTGAGAACAAGAGAGTCAGATGCGTGACACATATCCTACCTTGTTCGATACTAGTAAGTTTCGAGGGCAAAACTTCTTTTAAGGGGGATGGAATTGTAACAGTCATCCCTTGATTTTTCTTTTAAATAAATAAATAAATAATAAGATTAGGTCATTAGAACTCTCACTATATAAAGGAACTTTAACCCTGAGTAGCTTTGTAAAAAAATTTTTGTTCCTTTTTCTCTGACTCTCAAGAACCCTAACAGAGCAACTGAATAAGGAGCTTTAGAGAGTACCAGAAACGTCACCATTGCTAACGGTGAACGTTTGAGCGATTATCTCAAGGTAAGGGATGAGTTACTCACGTTTGGAAATTAGAATGAACATGTGTAGAGATCTCTAAAGGATCAATTTTTGGGTTATTTTATGAAATTCAATTTTTTTAACCAGTTGTCCGTGTTTGACACACAAATTGATGTCCCGATGCAAATTTGTTATGAAATTGATGTGTTCCTGTATTTAGTGTGAACCCTATAAATTGAGATTCTTTATAATCAGCATAAAAATTGTGTGACAATGATTTTGTTTATACTTAGATATATTGGTCTTTCAATCTTGTTGATTTCTTTTTCTTCTTTCTAAAATTTTCAACGCCGCACTATATACAAATACACATATTGATACTTTTATTTCACAAGCTTTATTTTTTTTCTTCCGCGTACGTGACTTCTCATCATGAAATGCATAAATGCACCTGTTATTACATAATTGAATTGACTAAAGCTATTTGAAGGAATTAACTAAAGTTTTGTTCACATTTGTAATTAGACATTTAGGGGATGTCCATGACTTCTTGAAATATGTTTAGAATATAGATATATATGTTTTCCATATAAATCAATGTAAGTATATAAATTTTTTATTTGTTATATATATATAACCAATAATATGTTTAATATTATTGTTATTATATATATATATATATATATATATATATATATATATATATATATATATATATATCCGTTCCCATGCACTTGTTGTCTCGTTCGCTACCTCCTGTCATAATTACGACATTGGCCCTGTTGGAGTTCTGATATAGCTGCAATCTATCCCATATTGATACGTTTTTTTATATTAAATATGTTTCTTACTTTTATATGTATTTATATATGTTTAATGCGTTTAATCAATGGAGATTTTGATTTGGTAAACGGATTTACAGTAAATATATTCCTACGTTTCTTACTTTCATATATTTATATATATTTAATACGCTATATATATATATATATATATTACATGTATTTATATAATGATGAGTTATGCATATTTGTTATATGTAAATATATTTATAAGTTTTGTAGTTAGATATATTTTATTATTATAATATGTGTTTTTTCATTTGTTAAGTATATTTTGTAGTTAGTTAACCTGTGGAATATTAAATTATGAACATGATATATGATTGTGAATAAGTGAGTGGTTAATATTTGATGTGATATTAGTGTGGTGAGTTATGAATTATATAATAACTCAACTTGTGTTTATCTTAGAAAAAAAATGTTTATGCGTGAAGTGTTAAAAGAAAAGTATAGGGTTCTAAGGTAGGAACCTGATGTATTAAATTGTAACACAATATGTTAAATGTGTTTAAAACAAAAGTGTGAGGTCGTGGGTATTATATAATTCATGAACAGTGTCTGTGTGTAAAAATTATTTTAGGGGTTAGACCTAAATCAGGAAACTAAGGCCCTAATGGATTCTTCAGAGTCTAGGCCTTGGAAGTAAAGACACTCGGTTTGAGTGCTCCTCTAAGCCTATGTTGATTTCATATGGTTGGATCATTCTCCCAAAATAGTGACTCTGACCGGTCACCTTATGATTTTACTTAGTGAGAGTGACCTAACATACTCATTATGTGGTGTTTTTGTTATGTACTCCTAAGTGCCTCAGTGTGATTTTTCACTGACATGGTACCACATTGTATATAGGCTTGAGTCTTAGTATAATTATTGCATAACACCTGTGAATTGTTTATTATGAAATTGATGAGTATTGTTACGTTTTGACTCGAGTGTGTGATTCATGTATAATATGATTGGTGATTGAAATATGAAATTTAAATGATAAATTGGTGAAGTAACGCAGATTGAATTAAGTTGAGTTATGTTATAAATAATTGTATAATATATTTTACTTATGTTTTTATTTATCTGTATTTTATTTAAACATTTGATAACTCACTCCCGGTGTGTATTTGTATTTGGACTAATTGCCATTTTTTTTTTCAAGAGAGCCATCATATGATGAGTTCCATGTTGGAGATGGAGAGACTTAGTTTGTGACAGGGAAATATTTTAATAAATGTAACATCGGGGCATAAGGTTTTACTTCATATGTTATAATTCCATGAATGATATAGTTGTTTTATGTTTTCTGCTTTAACATTTTTTTATTCAGAATGAGCGGTCTTGTTTTGAGGTAGGATAATTTTATCATTTATTCGAATAAGTTCTATTATGATTTCACTAGGTGGATATGAATCTTTTATCCTTTTGAATTATTTTTATTTAAATCTGTTTTAAAAAATTTAATTAATTTTGCATTTTTTTTCCTTTTATTATTAGTTTGTATTTGTGTGGGTAGAGGGTGTCACAAGAATTAAAAAAATTATAAGAAGTTCATCTTTTTTAGATTGATAGATTTTGAGTTAACTAGCTAAAAGTTACAATTCTGTAGTGTTGTTTGAACGGGTGAAGCAGTGCACTTTGCATGATTCCTTACATGAGTTTATTCAGTTGAACTAGTGTATTGTTGTTCATCACATTTCATATCTTTGTTTTAATGTTGGGTTAGGCTATAATTGTAAAATTATGGTCTTGTTTTGAATTTGATTAATTTAGCTTATTATCATTTATATCTATTTTTATATGCTTAAAGTTGTAACATGATTATTTAATGTCCCTTGCTCATGCGCAGATAATAATGTGTGGTGAAAATATTCAAAAACATACTTTGAAGACATTTTGCTTGATGACTTTATGTACCATGAAAGCCGTCAATAGATCATGCAGGATGAGAAAGCTAAGTTGTAAGTCAAGAGTTTTGGTAGTCCATTATTTGTAGCGGATTGAAGGCTCCACAAAAGTTAAATTTTGATGTTGACTAACCAACAGACAATTACGAAAAAGAATTTGAAGATCAAGGATATATCATTCTGATGGCTTAAAACAGATTTCAATTTCAAGTCCTGAGCAGATAGTTTAGTTATCCTAACGTCACTGGCATCAGGTTTGTGGATGAGAAGAACAACTATTCATACAAAGGATTGCTTCAATAATAAAAATTTATTTTTGTTATATGATTTGGGCCATAAACTCGCATGAGAAATATTCACTTGCTTCAATAAGGAAAAAAATTATTGAAAGACATCTGCGTATGTTAAATTAAATTATGTGTTATTGTGTGTAAACTAAATAAGAGCATTGTATGTTATATATTTTACTAACCCAACAAAATTTTTAGGCAACTTATATATCTTAATGGTGAAAGACAATGATTATTGTTTTGAAGTAATCACATCAAGTTTTCAGAAGAGATGAACGTGGTGGAGGTTGGTGCTGGCAGTTTCGGGATTGATTTCTCTGCACATTCTCCCCAGCCTTTGCATCATGACTATGATCACCTTAGAAATGCTCTATGGGTTTTTACCTTTGTTAATGCGTTTCTTCTAGCAGCCGTACATAAGTACTAAAAGAGAAAATATGCAATTTCAGACCTCAAGCACCTTAGAAAATATCTCTATATGGATTGGTGTGTCTGTGAAATGGAATTGTCGCTAAGAAAAGGCTTGTTTGGACAAAATCCAACCAATGCACTCCAAGAGTAATATTTGTGAAGTTGAAAATAGACTGGAACTAAATTTGGTGTAAACTGAAAACCTAAGAAAGGATTTTTTTTCTTCTTATTATTACTGAATTTGTATTTTTTTCCTCCTTCATTCATCATTTATGTTTGAATTATGGTATGGCTTCCAGGTAAAAAAAAAAAATTGAAATGTAATCCCTTTCCCTTGTGTTATGTTCCTGTAAGAATCCATTTTCTTAAATATAGTTACTTTATGGTCCAAACACGAAGGAACATATTTTAAAGACTTTATGGTGTCAAGTGATAAAAATATAAATATCCGGTAATGAAGTTAATAGAAGTCCCTGTATTTCTTGAATGATTGTTTACATTCTTTTGAAAGTTACTGTGTACAAAGACAATCAAATGGAAAATTCGTAATCTTCACTATCATATCCTATCAGATAATTACATAAACCTTTACATATATATATATATATATATAATTTAATTCCTATTTTTTTATTTCAAAAAATCATTAACTCAAAGAACTGAAAGGAACGATACAAAAATTGTTGGGTATCACGTGAGAATGAAGGCAGTTGCTATATTTCCTCTCTTTACTTATCCATTCTCATTTTCAATTTATTTTCCAAAAAATGCACTCATCTATTTACTTAGAAAATGGAAACTTAGAAAATGAAAATGGATTAGCAAGGAAGGAGAGTGAATATAACAAGTATCAAGAATCACTTGTTAGCATTTTTTTGTCGACCTTTCTTAGACAATTTTCCTCCAACTAAAAAAAATCAATATACAATACTCAAATCCAAAATCTTTCACACATAGTAATCTTGCTTAAATTAAGATTCAATTACCGTTATTTCCCTATGCATCTTTTCATGAAAGTGAAAATTGACCCAGAAAAAAGGAAAAAAATTACAAAACTACTTTCCCAATTTGGGAAGATGTAACATCATAGAATAACAAATATTACTTCAGGTAGTAAGATAGTAAGTAAGGAGTGAACTCATATCCTAAAATTTCAAAAGAATAAGAGTTCAACTGTCAATATAAAAAGATCTTATTGATAAATAAGATATAATGCCTATATAAGTATTCTTTAATACTTGGTTCTACCACAGTTATGCTTTCTATTCATAAAAAAAAAAATAACATAACAGCGGACCAAAAATATGATAACACAAAAAGGGATCATTTCTATTCATGGTATATATCACAAATATACAAGAGCAACCTATCCTGAGATAATCTTACCACAACATGTCAACATCCAAAACGTGTTGTATAGAAAAAATGTATAATATGCTAAATGTAAACTTTAAACGTGTAAGTAATAATACAAATTACTAAGATGTTCACATATTAAAAAAAAACGACCCAAATTAAGAAAACAATTTCTTATTAGCAAGGAATTCTATTCAAAGAAGTATGAATTAAAGGACTCCTTTGCTATTAATGACATCAGTGGCAGTGGCTTGTGCATCAGATGAAACTGCAGCACCAGAGAGAGTGGGTGCTTCAGTGGCTCCAGCTCCACGACCTGGCTTTGGTTCTTGGTGACCTTGTGCACCATAACCCTGACGCTTATAATCCTCCAAGTCCTTGTATTTCACATAGGGACTATCCTCCATTGGAAGCCCTTCAGTGCTGCTTTCTTTACCTGATTCATTTTGTGGCTTTGTTTCCTTAGATGGTTGTTGTTGCTTCTCCATCTTTCTCTCTTTGTTTTTGTTTTTTTCTTTTTTTTTCATTTTGAACCTTTCTTTATATAGGATATAGTAGACCTTCTATTTCTTCAAGAGCTGTGCCATTTGGCTAAGTATAACACACGTGGGATCCCGCAGAAATTTCAGGAAAACGTGGCAAATTTAGGAGGACCTTCCTGTTTCTATCCACAAGATAATCAATGAACCAGCTGAATCTCCACATAGCTCTCAGCTCCACGTATTTTTTGGTTGGAGTTTACGTTATGAATTATGATGACGCGTATGATAATGAGTTATAAGTGAGTTAAATATGTTTTCCATATTCATAAGTTGTAATATAACTCATCATGTTTTTATCACTTAAATTTTACTTTTTTACTTTATTATCTCAATTTTATTTTTCTTTTTATTTAAGCATCCGACGTTAGTTAGGATCCACTAAATGATGATATGACATTTCGTTATATGTCACGTACATTATCATTTAATAATCACTACTACAAAGTTGATGTTTTACATTGGTTATTTGGTAGATATGACGTCGACCATGGTTACCCAATCATCTTAGAATGTGATATATTCTAAGACGGTCTTGGCGTCGAAATTATCTTCGAATGTATCACATTCTAAGATGGTTTTAGCGACAAGACCATCTTAAAATGTTTCAAGACAGTCTCGTTTATCAAATTCTAAGATAGTCTCGATACCGAAATCGTCTTAGAATCTGACACATTCTAAGACGGTCTTAGAGTTGAGATCGTCTTCGAATGTGTCACATTCTAAGACGGGTCTGGCGTCAAAACCGTCTTAGAATGTGTTATTTTTTTTTTAATGTCATTTGTTTTCATTGCCACCTATATTACAATGATTTAGAGACTAATACGTTTTTATTAATTGCCACCTAATAATGTGTAAAAAGTACAACCATATATATATATATATATATATATATATATATATATATATAAACTACAACTTTTCATTAACCCAATCAACAAGGTAGCAATGTGCATACACTAAATTTGCAAAGTCAATTTCATGAAGAAGAGACTTTTGTTCAAAAGCGACAAGAGCAGCTGCACTATTCCAAATTCCGTGCTCAGACATTCACTCACAAAGCAAATGAATAGGTAGGCATGTGAAATGGGGCATGTAGAAATTCTCGATCATTTTCAATAGGAATTTTGTTTTGTGTGTGCCTCTCAGGCCTTAGGACTCCTCCTAGATATTTTATCAGCTGGTTCTTTATCTCCCGTCCAATTTGTGCTTGTATTCAACCTTGGGGAACTGCTACCCTTTTTGTTATTTCTCACTGGTGAGAAAGCTGGTACAGATTTTCCATGACCAACAAAAGGATCAATATCCTCATATACTTTTCCATTTGAAGTTGAAAAACTATCATTTTTTGGCTTGCAGAACTACTAAATTTACTAATTTCTTCCAACGAGTTCATAAAGTGGCCTGCAGATGAATCCACTGGGGCTGAAGCTGATTCAAATACTTTGAAAGGGTCTTCTGATGCAATAGGGGTTGTTTTAGATGCACTGACAGTTGGTTCTGAGGATAAACCGATATCAGGAGTGTGTCTGTTGATAACAATATATAAAAAATATTATGATACATCAACCATTCACGAAATAAACAATATCTATGAATCAATCATCAAAGATAAGTACAGACAAGTATCAAGTTGTTCATTCCACTTATTTGACAATAATATTCTGTAGACATTGATTGGGAGACTCACATAAGATATAAGAATAAGACACAATGTTCATAGAAAACATTTTGAATTGATATATGATTATTTAACATAGAAACAAATAACTTTTTAACACATTTTCCTTCAAAAAGATTACAAATTTATCTTTGATATTACATCTTATTCTCATTCTTTTCCACTCTTAGACCATTGTTAGTTGGGATATCTATGTTACTCATTCATATTCACTATAACTTTCAAAAACATATTTATCAAGAAGTTAATAAAATAGAAGAGAAAGACATGATATTTTTTTCCCAAGTTGCATACACATTTTTAATTTAAAATTTTAATTATCATATAGAAATTACAAAGCAGAAATTAAAACAAATAGAAATTTATCTTCAAAAAAACAAAATGATGCATGTACCAACATACAAAACAATAGAGTTTGTCTAGACAGTTAAAAGGAAAGGGAACGAAAATGATCAAGTAGTGGCCCTTATGGAATAGAAAAGAATGAAAAGAACAACATAAATCATTTAATAGATATGCACTTTGTGCCATAAATAAAATAATTTAATAAAAGAATTGGCTATAAATGTGTTTCTGCTTCTTACTTTGATTAATTTTATGCACATACAATCACATGTTCTCAAATTCAAATTATAACTTATCCCTTTTCCCCTCACTTTGTCCAATATCTCAAGGACCAAAGAGTCGATGTAAAATTGATTCCTTGGAATGGACCATCCCCTCTACTTTCCTTTTACCACATCAAATTCATATAATAATAATAATAGTGGGAAAAGGATTTTGTTAGTTGTAGTAGTAGTAGTATTCGTATTAGTAAATAGTAATAATAGTATTGGATGGGATTCCTCCTTCTGCTATTCACATTCTCTTTTGTTCTGTCTAAACAAATGACATGCTTAGAAACAACAAATGAAAATTATCACCTAGAACCTCAAAACTTATTTCTAATGGAAGGATAAACCTTGATCTAGAAACAAAAAATGCTAAACTTAATCTTTACAGGGTGCATGACATTCTCAAACTCTGAAAAACAATTTAGGTTTAAGATTTGATAACAATTACTCAAACTCTCCTATTAGAAAGAGTAACTTAAGTTGACCCAATTTGAGGGTGCTATACTGCATGTACACAAAAATAAATAATTAGATAACCACTAAAAACATCACCTCATTGGTCCTCTTTGATACTCCTTTCAGTTTGTTCGGTTGCCAAACTAAAGAAAAGCATAGCAAAAGTTACTAAACCTTTTTCATTCAAACTGTGCTATGCATAATTAAATATCTACCAGATAAATTACTTAACTGACTAATATGACACGAACAAAAAACTTAAGATTGTGCACAAGATATTATATGAATCTTAACTCCCAAACATAGTTTGCAATACATCGACACATGAAATATATAGAGGAACTGAGGAAGATAATCTCTCCCCCATCAAAATAGCATCACCACCTCTAGTTCCACCTACAAGTTAGTCCTACAGAGTATAGACCTAATGCCAGAATAGTTTTCTCCATGTTCCAAACAACTAATATCAATTTTAGAGGGGCCAGAAAGTTCAAAATTCAAACAAAAATCCATTGAGTTTTTTAGAGGACTAAATCAGGGGTGGGGTTTCCAATTCCTTGTTTAATTGCAATAATAGTCAGTCGTTAGCTAAGACTTTCCAACATGTTCAGTATACAATGGTGATAAAATTTTATAGTCATTGGGGGCAAAAAATAGTAGAAAGCTTTCAATGAAGATCATCGAGGAGAAATTTTGTAACTAGATGATCTTGTCTAAACACAGAGAATTCAAATTTCAGGAAGATTATTGCTAATGATTTGCTTTCTCCATGCAAATATAAACCTAGTTATTAAACCATTCACTACTCCAAAATCACTTGATTCCTTAATGAAGCTCATACCTAATTAATATTTGAAAAAAGCTTTATTCCCTTTCCCTTTTAAACAAAATGTAACATAAGGCATATAAAATTCAAACTATGTTTTGTAGGTGAAGAAGGGTGATACCCCAACTATCTTTTGACTTCTTAATGTCAAGATCGAGCACTGAATGATGATGATTTACTTTCCTCAAGGTCATCATCATCTTCCCAATCCTCAACCGAATACCACCAAATCAAATCTTCAAAGACAACATCTGCATTTGCTTCCCTCAATGCTGACATATCTAGTAACAAAGCCATTATTGGTTTGTTAGTCTTATATATTGAAGAAACTTTGGATCAATAACTACAAAGTGAAAAGGAAAAAAAGTCCATTATATATATAATTCTATTTGGATCAATAACTAAAACTACCATAAAACAAATTTAATGTAACACCATTCAACTACTTGTTATGGAACTCTTTAAAAAAAGTCAGTTTGGATGCTGATGAATATTTGGTGTCTTTGGATTAATGAAATGACAATATTTCAGCCTCACAAAGTTCATCGAAGGAGATGAATGTTTACTATCTTTGGATTTTTATTTATTTGTTTGTTTGTCCAAGACTAACTTTCTACAAATAGATTTTTGGTTCATGATAAATCATAGCCAAAAGAAACAAGGCTTCCAGCGTGTTACTTTCATTTTCAAATCTTGATTTAGACAACAAAAAAGAGGATATTGTACCTATAACTCACAAGCTTAAATTGTCCATCAAGAGGCACAAAACAAAGAATTTTATGAGACTCCAAAGGCTGAAAAGTAAAAACACCAGTAATATTATCACTGTCAAAGTGTCAATTTTTTAGAAGTGGTAAAGGAGAATGAGCCTATAGACCTGTTTATAATTACATCCATTTCTTCAACTGTGAGTAGAGATTAGTTCTTGAGACAAGTACCTCGTATACAATGACAAAGTTGTGTTTCATTATGTCCTCGTTTAAGGCCCCAAAATAATCGATGAGGACATCGGCTACCCTACAAAGGAACTACAAATCACCATGTTCTCTGTATACCAAAATCCAGTGTCCTTGACAAACCTAATATTTATAGTATACAATGTTATGTTAACATTTTTAGTCACATGAAATCTTCATGACAACTGAGACATTACAAGCAACAACCAATAACATTTTTCTTACCTTCAACATTGTGTAGTGCAGGGAGGTTCACATGCATGTATGATCTTGGTCTGCTTTTCATCATCTCAAAAAGACTATTAGATCATGTTAGCATCCAAATAATGATAAAGTAGTCAGAGCAAATTCTTGTAAGTAGTCACCCATTGATAAAAGAAACTTCATTTCTCTCTTCCTAAAAGTTCACAAATTAACCACTTTGAGAAGAAAGTCCAAACCAACCTGAATCAACACAACCATCAAGTTTATCATCCGTTGAATACTCACACAGCTTCAATCCTTCTTTTGAAAGAACATCCTCTTTAGCCCTCCACTGAGAAGGTCAAGGTTCACTGGCATAACTGGTGTCGTCTACAGTCTCAGACTCTGAGCTTGTCCATGTTTGGCAATATGCAAAACAATGTCTACTCATTGGGGGAAAACCAAGAGTATGGGAAGGTGAAGAAGGGTGATACCCCACATCAGAATTTTCATCAAAGTTGGATGATTTATCCATGTTAGCTCAAGAATATGTCATTTAAGTACTTCAACACATGCACATAAACATGAAAGTCAAGTGACAAATTGAGCTTGTGTTTATGGCCTCTAAATTTGACTACTTCATCATCACTTTGAGACATACTATATAGGATGTAAAAGCATCACATAAATAGAACTTACCTTAAACCATACAAATCTTAATTGAGATCCAACATAGATATAGAAAACAATAAGCACAAAAAAAAACGAGATGAAAAGAAAACACAGAATTTGAATGTTAAATTGTCTTGTCCAAAAAAGCTCCCTAAGAATGTTGTCGCAACCTACCCTTCAGCGGGAGGGCGACGCGAGACTCGATGGTGCATCTTCCAACAAAGGAAAATGTGGAGCCGCCACCAACGTTTATTTGAGGAAAATGCTAGAAAAACCAAAAAGACAAAGCCACGGATGATGACATTGAAGTTCTTCTTTTTCCTTTTTATTCTCCCCCCACCCCCCCTTTTTTTAAAAAAAGCATAGAAACAAAGGTCGTTGAGTCCTATGGAGCACAAACAAGGACAAAAGACATTGAAGTCCTTGAGATGAAAACATTGTCGTCTTTGAAATGTAAATGAAGGCATTGTCGCCTTCTAAAAGCATAAATGACTGAAGACATTGTCATCTTCGAAATGTAAATGAAGGCATTGTTGCCTTTTGAAAGCATAAATGATTGAAGACATTGTCATCTTTTGAAATGTAAATGAAGGCATTGTCGCCTTTTGAAAGCATAAATGACTGAAGACATTGTCATCTTTCGAAATGTAAATGAAGACATTGTCGCCTTTTGAAAGCATAAATGACTGAAGATATTGTCGTCTTCAAAATGTAAAGGAGAAGATGACCTTGATTGCTTCTGCAAGACAAAAGACTATGATAGTCTTTGAAAGGTAAAGGAGCAGATGACCTTGATTGTCTCCGCAAGACAAAAGACTATAATAGTCTTTGAAAAGCAAAGGAGCGGATGACCTTGATTGTCTCCGCAAGACAAAAAAGACTATGATAGTCTTTGAAAAGTAAAGAAGCGGATGGCCTTGATTGTCTCCGCAAGACAAAAGACTATGATAGTCTTTGAAAAGTAAAGGCGGATGACATTGATAGTCTCCGCATGACAAAAGACTCTGATAGTCTTTGAAATGTAAAGGACAGAGGACTTTGAGTCCTATGAAAGCATAAAGAAAGAGGACTTTGAGTTCTATGAAAGACAAAAGCGAGGACTTTGAGTCCTGTAAAAGATAAAGGTGAGGACTTTAAGCCCTATGAAAGATAAAGGTGAGGGCTTTGAGTCCTATGCCAATAGGTACTGGTACCAAGGGGCTCAACCTTATGAGAAAACGAGAGGTTGACTCTTTGAGAGTGCCTCTCATCCTAAACTCAAAGGATAAGACATTAGATTTGAGAAATTGGTATATACAGAGAAATCTATGCACTTAATATGAACATGATTTTTGGGGATGCAGATGCATGCAACCTGTATTTTGAAATGCAGTAAATGCAAGCTTTGTACGCAGCAATGCAATGCATTGTAAAATTGTACAATGTTCATGGCATTCTTTCCTATTTTTGTGATTTTGATTTGATTTATTTTTTTTGCTTCTTCTTTTTTTTTTCTTGTGGAAAACCCAAATTGACTGTCTCTTTCTGAAAGATGTGATAACTCATGCGACCTCATCTTATCCTTTTGGAAATCTCTTCGGGGACTCCCTTAGAGTGTATGTTTTGTTTGATTTAGCCACTTGACAATTGTGGAGTGACAACAATGGAGCCGTTTGACATTTAATCAATCAACTAAAATATCGATCCTAGGGCTCATCCCTTTTTCTTGTTTAAAAACATTGATTATTCTGCACAACAAGAGAAATATAAGGCTTTGGGACCAATCGCATTCACCATTGAAGGATGGCAATGGATTGTTACACTTTGGTATATGACCATGTGAAACTTTCTTGATTTAAGGTCATAGAGTGATGTCATGGGTCTGTTGATCCCGCTAAAACTTGATGACACGGGTTGATCTCGAAAGAATTTATACAACAAAGGCAACCCTTGAATTCAAAAGAAATCCTAAGGAGTCATGCGTGAGCGACTAACATCAGATGTACCCTACTATCACAATTGTCTTTGGGCATTTTCCACGAGCTCCTGATCGAATGAGTTTTCTTCTCAAATGTGCAAGTGTGAACCTCAGGGGATTATTATTTATTTTTATTTTTATTATTTTTTTTCAACAATCACAAGCGTGTGTGGGTTCCATTCCAAAATCCAAACTTAAAAGCAAAATTAGTCATTCCTTGATCCCCATGGGCTTTATTGGGCTTGTAACGTGGTCAGGGGTAAGAGGACTATGATAGAAAATATTAGAGAGGCTCAAAGAGTGTTCAAGGGTTATGTTGAGTAAGAACTTTGAGAGCGTTGCTCGTACTTTCTTCATTTCAACTTTTGAGTTGGGCTCTACTCCTTTTGTCTTATACATTAATCTTTCATTGCACTTTTGTGCCTTTCTTGTAGAATTTGGAGATCTTTTGTCTCCTTTTTTTTTCTTCACTCACCTTTAGTGGGTTTCTTTTCTTTTCATTTTTGCCCAACTTCATGTGTTGTTTGCATTGCTCTTCCTGCCGGTTTAGTGGTGGTTCCTACTCAGGGTTTCCATTTTGCTTTTGCTGTTTTCTTTTGTTGTTTTTGGAAAACAAATATGCTTTGGCTCAGGGGGTAGCAAGGATAAATTAATGTTTGGGATGTTGAAACATGGCCATGTGTCATTTAAAATATTGACTTAGATCCTTTTCTAGTTTGGATTATGGGACCAAACCTTAATAACACGCTCCGATTATTTATTTTTCTCTTTTTTTATTATTATTTTTCAACCCTGATTTTTGCTTAGGCCGCCCTTTCGGGTTTTCAACCTACCGGGTGATAAATTTTGATCTGCCCCTAGGTTTGCCTGAGGCTCATGAATGGTGCCTCTCATTGTCCCAGTGTAGGGCTCTGAGGTATCTATTGTTGTCTTTTGTCATTGACCTTGTAGCAAGGAAAGATGAAGGAAATTGTGCAGATTCTCGAAAATGAATCTTCGAGAAACGTTTAAAGGATTTTCAATTGATAGATTAAGTCAAACAACTCTTGTTCTTGACAACTCACTTTTCTCTCAAAAAGATAACTTTTAAGAATGACAAAACGAGGTCACATGAATGTCTGTACTTTTTATTTGAAACATAGTCAATCAAACTTTTTTTTTTACCTTTTTGCTTTACTCATCGTTTATTGCACCCTCACCAAACGTGTAGAACGAGCAATTTTTGTTTAAACAGATTGGAAGTCAAACTCAGGAGCGCAAGTCGCTTGAGCCAATAAATCGACGGCTTACACTCACATTCCAGTGGAAGTTTAAATAAGCAAAGATGTAATTTATGAGAGAATGAGAGACAAGGACATCAAATTTATCCATATTATTAGCATTGTGACTGTTGTTTACAGTAATGGCATAAACTTGAAAATCCTAATGAGTCATTGGAGACATCGAACAACAACCTCCAAATTGCCACATGCATAGTGTCGCTTGCCAACGTCAGAATTCACAAGCGATTATCCTCCTCAAATTTTAGCCAGCCCGCATCGGTTAAACTTTGCACCTTATGCTTCAATGTCATACAATGCTCAATGGAATGCCCTGGGACTCCTCCATGATAAGCACATGTTGCATTCAATTTGTATCCTTAGAAAAATGGAGGTTGAGGAACCTTGGCTGGGGTTATGGCTACCATTGCATTATTGAGTAGATATGAGAGTAAGTCAACATACAATACTGGAATTGGGGTGAATTCTATAGGCTGCTTTGCTAGAAAATTCCTTCCCCTGTTGGTGTTTTGGTTTGTGTTAGGGGTGATGTTTGGTATTGGATGTGCGGCAAGCGGGCTTTGTGGCTGATTTAGGGGCCTTTGTGGATGATTGAGTGTTCTTGATTGATAGGGTGGTGGGTAATGAGAAAGGCCGGTATTGGCTGAGTATTGACATTGTTGAGCTGGTAGGAAATTTGGCCATGTAGGAGTGGCAGTCACAGCATGGATTCCTCCCTCCTTCTCATTCTCTCTATTTGCCCCAGGCTTTCTGCTCATCAAAGCAGGGTGATCAAATTTTCCTCTTCTTAGACCCACTTCGATCCTTTCACCGACAAAAACTAAATCGTCAAAGCTTGAAGGCGTGTAATCCACCGTCTTTTCATAGTATAACACTGATAATATGTCTACTATCATTGTTATCATCTCCTTCTCCGTCATTGGGGGATCTACTTGAGCTGCCAGGTTCCTCCACCGTTGGGCATATTCTTTGAAAGATTTATGCTCTTTTTTACACATGCTCTGTAGTTGCATCCTATTTGGAGCCATATCAGAATTGTACTGATACTTTCTAATAAAGACAAACATTAGGTCCTTCCAAGAATGGACTCGGGAAGGTTCCAAATTAGTATACCTGGTGAAGGCTGCCCCAGTAAGACTTTCCTGGAAGAGATGCATCAGCAATTTTTCATCTTTTGAGTATGCCCCCATTTTCCAACAGTATACCTTCAAGTGAGTCTTGGGGCAAGTAGTCCCCTTGTACTTATTGAAATCGGGCACCTTGAACTTCAGAGGGATGACGATGACAGGCACTAGGCACAATTCTGCCATGTCAGTGATAGCATAATCTCCACTCCTTCAATGGCCCTGAGCCTTTCCTCTATAAAATCCAATTTCCCTTTTTTCCGCTATAGCAGGAGGGACTCTCCCCGCCACAAAATGCAAGGGTTGTGGTTGTGGGCGAAACTGAGGGCCCTCCAAAGTGTTTGGCAAGGGTACACCACCAACTGCTTGCCCCTTAGTGGTGTATCCAAGGCAAGGCTCGAAGTCGTCTAGATTGTGGTGAGGTATTTCATGTGCCTCCCTCATGGGTTGAGAGACATGTGCATGATCAGATTGAGGTTGTTGGCTCTCAACGAGTATGGGAGTGGAGTTATTGACATTCTCATCGGGAGTGTGCATCTCATTGGGTGGTGTATAGTTGGGAGGCAAGCCATATGGCGGGAAGGCATGCTTGTTCTGAACTTGCACAAAATGGGGGCCGCCCATACTTTCCAACTCTTTGCCTCCCTGACCTACCATATCTGAGGTTGGATGATTTATTTGGTTGAGGCCAGATGGGGGAGTCGGGTCCACCTTAGCAACAACGCTAGTAGCAGCAACTGCAGCCACATTGACCTCCATTATCTTCTTCATGCTCATCATGGCCTCCATCATTGTGGCCATTTGCTCTTTCATGTCCTCTATATCGGCCTTCATCTGCTCTTTCACCTCCTTTATTTCACCCATTACTCTAGCTCTAGCACGCGTTCGGTAAGGGCGCCGTAAAGCGCATTCTTTCCTTTTGATAACAATGATTATAGTTCTGGTTTCAAGGAAAGAATGCAATGAGCAATGCAACCAATGAAAAGCATGGATGTATGTGAATGATTTGTTGAAGTATTGCAAATTTTACACAGCACATAGGGTTGAATCAATTTAGATTTTCATTAAAACAGCATGGTCCATCACATCTTGTCAAAGTGAAACTGGAAATAAAACATGGGCATCAATAGTCCTTATTTTTCTGTAAATTATTTAGCTCAATCATGTGTTGGCAATAGACAAAAAGGCGATGTAACCCGATCCACCTTCTGCCCCAACTTTGCAAGCTGGTTACTTCCATACTTGACCTTGACTTGATGAATTTTTCCTTTAAAAAAAGTGCTTGATTCAACCCTATAATCCAAGGAATAG
This sequence comes from Glycine soja, assembly GCF_004193775.1. Classification (NCBI taxonomy): domain Eukaryota; kingdom Viridiplantae; phylum Streptophyta; class Magnoliopsida; order Fabales; family Fabaceae; genus Glycine; species Glycine soja. The sequence continues at coordinate 29,129,296 of NC_041006.1, forward strand.
CAATTTTGATCGCCAATACTTCGACCACATCTCATAGAGATGAATGACTCAGGCATACTTATGCTATGCACAACAAATGCAATTCTGAGATTGACATGAGATGCCCTGGGAACCATCATTTTCCTAGTTAACCATGCATTAGGTACCACATTCACATGATTTTCAATCATTTTTTTAAGAGAAATGGGTGTATAATCCCAACATGGTAGGTTTATAGCCATCATCATGATACCCAACACATGTAACTAAGAATGTGGTGTAAACTTTCATGACTTTCTTTTGTTTTTTTTTTTTTTGCGTTTTTTTTTTGTTTTGCAGAGGAAAATGCAAGGATCATGCATAACATGTGACCAATGAAAATAAAATGTATGCAGTTTGTAGAACAAAAGCATGTTAAACGAAGATGCATGATAATGCAATGACTTATGCAAAATGCAATGCATGAATATGATAAATGCAAGAATGATATGCCTATCACGATGCCTTGAAGAGATGCATGACGTAATCAAGGAATATGCTAGAGTAAGTTTTCTATGTGCCCCCTGATTGAGGTACCTAATGGAAAGGATCCAAAAGTCCACTTCTAATGATAATTCCCAAGGGTGGTTTCATGTAACTTTACTAGCTTTTAGAGATATCATCCTCTTACATAATACATTGTGGCGATAGGGACTATCAATGACAATGCATCACTAAAAGAGGAAAAATCTAGATGAGGCTTCACTATGATCAAGCGAGTCGGAGACCTAGCATGACCACAGATCAACCTCCACTCCTTATGGCTCACATAGACCCGGGTATAGGGCCTAATATCTCAATGTGTGTGCGAGGTGTAGGTGTCATGTGTGTGTAGAAAAATTATTTCTAACTATGAATGTAATCGATAGACAAACACACACAAAACACAACAACATAGAAAAGATTATATATAAACATGGATAAACAAAAGATAAAAGTGAAAAGGGAACATAAAAGAAGAAGAAGAAGTCATGATAAAAACATTGCACACTGACTGAATGGCCTAACTCTCTAACAGTCCCCAGTGGAGTCGCCAACTGTCGCAACCTGCCCTTCAGTGGGAGGGCAATGCGAGACTCGATGGTGCATCTTCCAACAAAGGAAAATGCACGGAGTTTCCACCAACGTTTATTTGAGGAAAACGCTAGAAAAACCAAAAAGACGAAGGTCTATAGATTTTGAAAGTGAGGGTTCAGGAGTTGTTTACGCACGAGGAAGATAATAGCGCCCCACGCGCCCGTCACAAGGGACGGCAGCCTCTAATCGAGTGTGCAAAACATTACTTCAAAATTATGTATTTTCCCTTTTTATGTTTATTATCTTTTTCCCTTTTTTATATTTTTATTTTTTGGGATCGACAAGGGTATAGCCTTTGCTCCTACGTATCCTCGGGTGCGATAAGGAAATCAGACATACATAGTTCTTTAAGTCTGAAATTTTGTGTGTTACATTGATTTTATCTTTTTTGAAAGATTAATTTTTATTGCGAACCAAATTCGTTTAAAGAGTTAGACCTCGAAACGATGTTTTAAACTTAAGAAAAGCGAAGAGAATTGTTAAGGAGTTGGACCTTGAAACGATCTTCTCAAGTTTGAAAAGATAAAAGAATCGTTAAGGCATTGGACCTTGAAACAATCTCTTGATTTTTGATGAAATGAAGAAGTTTATGAGTTGGTTTTATTTTGGTTTTCTTGTTTATTAACCTTCAATCCCTTAAAGATAAGTTGTGGTACTAACGATCGGTTAAAACTTACTTTACAAAAGAAAAGCGATCACTGATGATAGGAGAAGGAGATGAAGATGCACAAAACAATAAAAAGGACCCCTAAGTGTCCATAGAGTGAATTCAAAACTTAAAAATAAAAACTAACCAGACGAACAACGAAGAACGATCGAAGAACAACCGAAGAACGAACGAAGAACGATGTAGAAATCGATTGTAGTCGCGATTTGGTGGCATTTTAGCTTCTCTTTCTCTTTTTTCTTCTTCTTTTCTCTTCTTTCTTCTCAATTCTAGACCTCTGGACCTTGGAACCTCTTCCTTCGTCCTCCCTCATGCCTATTTATAGCAAAACAAGGCATTTGGGATGTAGCTCGCCCAAGCGAGCTGTTACTTCCTTTTGAAGCAACCTTGCTCGCCCAGGCGAGCTGGTTACTTCACCATGAAGTAATTTTGGTGGCCCAGGTGAGCCAGAGGCTAGCCTAGGTGAGCCAGAGGCTAGCCTAGGCGAGCCAGGGGCCTGAAAAAGTGTGAAAATGACCCTTTTGCACTCCCTTTTGAGTATTTTCCGCATTCTTTTCCGAAACATCAGAAAACCTTACGGATTGCACGGCAACTGGCGTTAAGCAACTCAATTTGGCTAGCAAGAATCAACATGTTAGCAAATGAAGGTCCCGGACGAAATTAGGGTATGACAAATGCTTCTTCTGTTGAGACTCAAAATGGTTCAATGAAGAATGCATCAAAGGGTTCTGAAGGGAACAAAAACAAAGGCAATGTTGTCTGGTATATACACAGAGTATATTAAATATATGACAAAAAAACAATGAAAGCTGACATATCATCACTGCAATATGCTAATACTACTAATAATAATAAAAATAATAATTAAATTAAATGAACACCTTACCTTTATTTTATTGGCCCGTCGAGTACCTAACCTATCATCAACACGACACAGCAACCTATAAATTTGATCCTTAATGTCAAGTGTTAACTGGGCCTTATCTAGAAATCTTAAATCGTTTCTCCAACGAAATGGAAGAAATAATTATTTTTTTTATGATAATAAATTACGCCATTTAAGGATGGTACCTTTGTGCATGTGCTTATTGGGTCATCGGAGAAAAATGGAGGGTAACCAAGTATTAATAAAACAATTATATATTACTACTGAATTAAATGTCAACTAACCATAGTTGTTTATAATGTAAAAAATGAAAATGTTTTGGACAAACAAAAATCCTCCTATGTCAACTAAATTTGTCTAAATTCCAAGTTTTTAAGTTGTAGAAAATAAGATGCCCATTTCTTGCGAAGTGTTGTCATGGCCTCTGTCTCTAACGGTGTTCTATAACAAAACCACTTCAAAATTGTAAATATCAAATTATTGACGTACATAAAACATTGAATTAGAATTTAAGGAAAAAGTAACAATTAAAACTTGTTATATTAAACATACCCTGTTCCGTTCATTCTTCAAATCTCCGCTCACTATGCACCACATCCAATGCATGACATAATATCCACATTCATAGCCTCCGATTTGAAAATGATTCTAATTGCAATATGAAATATATTTACCAAATGTAGTACTTTGAAAGTAAGACATGGCACTAATCCGAGATACTATTGATGAAATAATGACATACCTTTGGTTCAATCCACCAAGGTACAACTTGATCTGGCTTTCCTTCCAAAGTAGTGGTTAATGTCTTCAATGCACTAGTTTGAAAATAATGTTAATGTATATAAGATAAAAATCATAGTGTTTATATGCTATAATTGGTATACATTAATTGACTTATGATTTGAAAAATAACCTGTTAATTGCAGCCTTGATGTTAACATCAGGCTTCTTACGCAAAGAACAAAACCAAACAACTATATTGTCCCATGGACATAGAACAACAAGTTGCCAATGTGCCCTAAAGCCAAAAAATCATTAGTTAGGTAATTATAATGGAAATCTTTCAACACTGTACGACATGGATTTCACTTACTGATTCAGGTAAGGTCCTATGTACACTTGTCATTGTGATTCCTTGACCCTTGTTTTAATGTAATGTTGACATTCTTGACGTTTGTCCTTTGCGTTGTATATAGACTGAGGCTCTAGGAAACCATACAGTGCACCATAACCTAAGCTTGTGCTCCAATCATGCATAAACCTATTTCAAACATTTGACATAAATATCATTAATTATATATTGTAACGAACAATAATCATGAGTTAATAAATAAAACACATACTAAACCGAATTTGCTTACATCATCCACAACTGTAGTATGGATATGTTCAAACATTTGTCACCTAAAATTATCTCAGTCACATCTACGTGTGTGATGAAAAACCTATCTTTGACATTAGGTATCCCAAAGTTTACCCGATCCCACAACAACTGAATTGGCTTTTGGTAAACATCAAACAAGTTCTTAACCAATTATCCCAATGGATCAACTCCAACTACCACATTGTCCATTTCAGTAGATCCAACTGGTTTCGCTAGATGCTTATGTGAATCCTGCATGGTTAATGCAAATATCAATTACGCTAATTTTTTAACAATTTGACTAAAATTAATATTCATAGGGAAAAGGAAAAACCTCATCAAATACAGGTTTGACAAGATGTGTAGACCATCCCACGAATGTGCCAACGGCCTACCTCACAAACTGAATCTTTGATGTTAGAAAAGAGAGTTGAGTGTCTTCGTGGTAAACTTTGACAATACTCACCCTAACCACATCATTAGTATAAGGGACATTATGTATGGTGGATGAATTGTCATACACTTTTCCCAATGCCACTAGTCGAGTAGACTGCTCATGAACTACGTACAAGCACATAGTATCCACATGAACATTAGAAGGATATTTACCTAATGGATTTATGTCAACTTCAGCATAGCTCCCCTTGGTGCTCACAAGTGCAGCTAGTACTTGTATATCTGGTGCCTCAAGGGGGGGGAGGGGTGAGTGATGTGATGCAATTTGGGATAACTCTAATTTTATTGCTTGTTTCAACTCTTGTTTAATTATCTCCAAACTCCGTTTGTTTTCCTCTTCTACCTTCCTCCTCCACGCTTCCTGAAGGTTCTTATTTTCCTCTTCTACTTCTTTCCTCCATTTTTCCTTTAGGTTATCAGTGATTTTAGCCAATTTTTGTTGAGTGATTGATTCAAAGGAAGTGTTGGAGCCACGTGAGGTATGAACAAAGTACTGGCTGATTGTCACACCAGTCCCCGTGACCTGGATGCTTCGGTCGGCCAATAGTAGTGTTCAATATGTCATCATGACCATGTAGAACAAAGCTACCCTGCATTGTCTGTTCTTCTAAATAGTCATGTGACCAAAACAACATGATTTTACAATCCAACAAAGGTTCTTATTATACAATAAATTAAGTCGGACTGTGAACCGCCGAGGTAATTACTTACAATTTTGTCTAATATCTCTTATGCCGCTATTGAGGTCATCTAGCCATATCGCTTTGTATGGGTTATCTTCCACTTGACATGTCTTGAAACGGGGGATGGTGGGTCCACACTTGGTGTTCTTATGCCTTCCTTTTCTCGTCCATGAGTTTTTTTTCAAGCAGGTCATAACCCCAACGAGACAATAAGTGGGGGCAGTCATTGTATTTTTTAATTTCCTAGGCCTTTTTCCGTATTCCCTTACAAAAAATAGAAACATTTTTCAATAGTAATTAAAAAAGGAAACTAAATTGAATTTTAAATACAAAACTACTTAAATAAACCTTAGTTATGGGTTTGTCAATTTTTTGCAAATTTTGCCCATGTTGTTGCATCAATACCATGCTTAACAGAAGGATCATCTTTTTGTTGACCCTCATTGTCAGCATAAATATATTTTGTCGTAAGGGAGGACTTAAATTTCCTACATCTAGTAGCGACCATTGACATCAACTTCTTTTTGGCATTGTCACCCTCAGGGATATCAAATTTGGCCTCCAAATTGAAATTGTTATGTAACAATTAGTGAAGATCATATTTTCAAACTAATTAAAGAAAATTGAATACAATTGTCAACTTAAATATGCACTTACCAAAATGTCATCCCATATTAGGTTCTTTAAATATTTTGGGACCACATTCCAATTGGAGCGAACAATAGGAATTTTTTATCGCACTACAACACCTAGATAACTATGAAACTTTTCTTTATGGGGGTCTAATCCTCTCCCAATGGCAGGATTGACATTAACCATTGGTCGTGGCTGATCCAAGCTTCATACAGTCAACCTTCTTAGTCTAGTGGATTGTCTAGTCCTCCTAGACGTAGCCTCCAAAGGAATACCTGAATGTTGAGGGGATCTTGGGGGTGTTGCCATGAGCCAGTGCAAGTCAAACAAATTGAGTTAGGATATAATGAGTTATATAAACAAAATAAAAGCATTAAGTTGTAAATATCCAAATACATATATGAATTATAATTATGCGATATGTAATATACATTACTTTGTTCATACCCAGTTACGTAGGAATAGTCTCTCATAAACCCTCATCATGATCATTACAATTTGCATGTACATTATCCTCCTGATCTTCAACATTTATGAAAGGAATTTTGTCAGGAGAAAGTTGGCATCTCACTGACATCAGGTGTTGAACCATCAATATGGTCACCGATACAAGTTGTTTTCCCTTGTAGAACCACTGACCATGTTGATTGGCACAGATCTTGGACGTAAAACATCTGTCTAGCTTGTGCTGCCATGATGAATGGGTCATCGTTGTAACCAACCTTTTGAAGGTTTACTAAAGTAAATTCCATTTTGTCTTGACGTACTTCGGTATTTCCATTAACCCACTGACACTTGAAGACAGACACTCTAAATTCATTGTAATCAAGCTCCCAAATATCTTCAATGACTCCATAGTAAGGCATGGATGCTTTAATCAGATTGTCATCAGAAGCACTACAAAAGTGATCTGAATGACTGTCAACACTCATCCCACTATTCTGCATGCTACTTTTATCATCCTATGACTTTGAGTAAAAAGAATAGTGATTGATATCATATCCCTTCCAAGTTGGAACATTGAGATTTGGACCAACAACTAACAATCTTAATGTCTTGGAAGCATTTTCATCCGCGAAGATTGTTTGTCGAAACCAGTTGATGAAAGTTCTATTGTGCTCTTGCAACAACCTCATCTTGTTCATTTTTCAGTTAGTATCTGTGACATGTTGTTTGTGAGCATCTATGTAGAGGATCACCTCTGCTGTGTTATTTAATACGTAAAGATGATCTTGTGATAGTTGTTGGCAATCAATGGTTACAACATTGAATCCTTGTGTACCCCTACCTTGAATCATGGAGTCATGACAAGTTTGAGGAACCCCCACTGGTGTAACAATATTTATATACTATGAACAAAACTCAATAGCTTCTTCTGCAACGTATCTTTCAACAATGCTTGCTTCTGGTCGATATTGATTCTTTGTATATCCTTTCAACACCTTCATGTAGCGCTCAACCGGATACATCCAACATAGAAAGACAAGCCCACACAAACGAATCTCCCGCACAAGATGAACAATTAAGTGAATCATGATGTCAAAAAATGACAGTGGAAAATACATTTCCAATTCACAAAGGATGATGGAAGCCTCATTCTCCAAATTATCCAACTGTTTAGGGTCAATAACCTTGCTACAGATAGCATTAAAGAAAAAACACAAGCGGGTTATGGCAAGCCTAACTTTTTCAGGCAATATACCATGAATGGCCACTGGCAAGAGTTGTTGCATTAACACGTGACAATCATGAGATTTCAAACCAACCAATTTCAACTCATTTATTGACACAAGGCTCTTGATATTTAAAGAGTATCCTTGTGGGACTTTCATATTTTTTAGACAATTACAAAAAATTTTATTCTTTGTCGTTGACATTGTGTGACATACTGGGGGCAAATACGTCCGATCACCTTGTGAAACTGAATGCAATTGGTCTCGTATACCCATGTCAACCAAATCCTGACGACATTTTAAACTATCCTTTGTCTTGCCTTTAATGTTAATCAGGGTGCCAATTAAACTATCACACATATTTTTCTCGACATGCATAACGTCCACACAATGTCGAACATATAGATCGCACAGTAAGGAAGATAAAAGAATATTGACCTTTTCTTCCAAATGTTCTTCACAACATCCATTTTTTGTGTCTTACCAAAGATAGTTACAATGTCCTTCACCCGATCATAAACTTCGTGTTCAGGTAAGGGTTTAGGCGCACTTTCAATCTCATGGGTTCCATTAAATGCTTTCTTCAATCGTCGATACGGGTGATAAGGTCTAAAAAATCTTAGGTTCCTTGTATATACTATCTTCTTTCCATGTTTTAGTTGGATGTAACTTGTCTTTTTCTCACAAATAGGACATGCATGGTGCCCTTTCACACTATATCCACTCAAATTCCCATAAGCTGGAAAGTCATTAATGGTGCAAAATATCATTGCACGAAACCTGAAGGTTTGTTGAACATTCCCATCATACACATCAACCCCGTCTACCCATAATTTTCTCAAATCTTCAATCAAGGGAGTAAGATAAATATCAATATCATTTCCTGGCTGTCTTGGACCCGTTATCATCATAGACAACATAATGTATTTTCGCTTCATGCACAACCAAGGAGGAAGGTTGTAAATCATTAGCAAAACAAGCCATGAACTATGGCTAGTGCTCAAGTTACCAAATGGATTCATTCCGTCTGAAGCAAGAGCAAGCCTTAGGTTTCTTGGATCCTCTGCAAACTCTGGATACAAGTTATCAATTGTCTTCCAGTATGGAGAATCAGCGGGATGTCGCAGCAAGCCATCAATTATTCTGCCATCTACATGCCATTTAAGGTTTTTTGCATCGTCTACACTAGCAAACAATCTCTTAAACCTTGGTATTATTGGAAGATACCAACATACCTTTGTTGGACGACTGTTATCTGTGGTTGTATCATCATTGCATTCGGTGTCGTTCACTTTGTAACGTGATACCCCACATGTCGGGCACTTGCGCATTTCCACAAACTGATTCTATATAGAATACAATCATTAGGGCATGCATGAATTTTCTGGTACTCCATACCCACGGGAAATAATATCTTCTTCGTCTCGTAGTGGCTCTTTGGTAACATGTTATCATTAGGAAACACGTTTTTCAATAACACAAGCAACTCAGTGAAACTTTTGTCATTCCACCCAAATTTGACTTTCAAGTTCACCGAAGCTAGCACCGCCGATAATCGAGTGAAGGTTGTGCATCCCAAATACAATGGCTTCTTAGAATCTGTTTGTAATTTTTCATAAAAAGATGCATTAGCTTGCCGAAAAGACTCTTGGCCAAGATCTCGTATCATCTCTTCCATACGATCTCCCATTTGTACATCAACTGCGTCAGTGTCGAGGGTTGTTAACATATGTGGCAATTCACCATGCCATATCCAATTTGTGTAACTCGGACTAAACCCGTCACAAATAACATGGGATCTAATATCATTCAATGACTGACATCTCTCATTCACACAATTGACACATGGACATAAATATTTTCCAGCTAATACCGGTGCATTTTGCTGTGTAAACTGCAAGAAATCTTCAACCCCCTTGTGATAGTTGTCACTTATGTGTGGTACTTTAGTCCAACTTTGATCCATGTTTTGTGTTTTGTGATACTAGCTACTTATCCCGTATGCATGAAAAGCTCACTTTTTTTCGTATAAAGGTGAGTCCTATTCCATTCAGGAACTCCCTTTTTTACCTAATTCATATATACAAGTTAAGTACGTTATGCTAAATTTGATGAAATTTCGGCAGCATTTCGCATTGGTCTCCAAGTACACAAAATGAAAGCAATCCCATGAAAGGAACACAATCAAGTATGCACCTGGAGAACAAAGAAATATGTAGTAAACCAAAATTTCATCAAATATAACACAACATACTTAACCTATAACTATGAATTAAGTAAAAAAAAATTAGTGTTCCCAAACTATCCGAACGAACAATTCAAGATTCAATACAATAATTAATCCAAACTGTCCGTATTAATCAATGTATTGAATCTTGAACGGGAAAATAAGGTTCGCTCATAATGCACATAATTATAGTATTAAAGAATACTCATATATGAACAAAAAATGTAATTTCCAATAATGTGTGAGAACGAGATACATACCTCCAAAGATGCTTGTAATGTTAAATATAAGGGTGGTGATGGCAATTTCAAATTGTATCACTTTATCTTCACTCAAGAAACAACAAGAAAAAAGCACCTTAACTTCCTATGCCACTGAAATAGTAGTACCTACACCAATAATAGGAGATTGAGTAGGTGAGAAACTCAAGCAGTCATTTTGAATAGAATGAAATGTAGTTGTTCATGTTATATTGTCTACAAATGTAGTGATGCATGGTTTTGTATTGGTGTTGGTGAGAGTATTGATTACACTGAAATAATAAGGACATTTTCTTTCTGTTGTGCAACTTTTGGGATTAAAATATAACTTTGACTTGTTTCTGGGTACACTTTGACAGCCATGTTTTGTAGAAAGGTTTGCATTCAAGGGGGTGGCATACCACTACTTTAACTTTAGAGATAGGCATACCACTACTGCTTTGTAGGTTATTAAATTAAGAACTATAGCACAACTTGCTAAAAGGGTAACTCAATTGAAATAATCCCTCACTTACAGGTCACAAGAATGTCTCTTTCTAGTATACTCTACTTCTCACAAAGGTTGCAAGTGTCTTTTATCTTCAACAAAAATGTTTATTTCCAAATATGTTGTGTTTAATGAAATCAGATTTCCATATACTAATTTGTTTAAGTCTTCATTCGTCTCTTCTACTACTCCTTCATCATCTACTCATTTTTCTCTCAAACCCAATCCTTGAATTCCTTCTTCACAATTTCATTCTCCTACTATTTATGTTGGCAATTTTCTATGTTGAGAATTTTTCTCCTTGTCAATTTCTTTCAGGTGATAATTCTAATGGCAGTTAACCTCCTATTGGCAATTCACCTTCTAATGATGAAAGTAGTAGTTCTAATACTAGTACCACTGCAAATCCAATTGAGTTTACAGTACTTAATGGTTTCAATTGAGTTTTTAAACTTGTTTCGACATGAAATCATACAGTTGAACTATATTGATACCATGCGCAAAGTTAGAATACCCTACTTTTTTGTTGCAGTGTCTACCATGGTACAATTAGCAAAACAATGTGCATTCATGGGACCAGCTGCATGTGGAGACAATAAGTAGTGAAATGTTTTTGCCATGGCCATAAGTGGTGGTGAGGCCACTAATGTTACTTCCAGTCATTGATTTTTTACTTCTGTTTTGAACTTTCAAAAAAGGAACTATACACACTACATTGTCCATAGGATATACAAACATTATTGTCTACTTGTGAGTATGATTTGAAATTTAGTGTTGAAATAGGATTAAAAGGTTGGTTACATTAATGCTTTATCCCATTTGAAGTGAGATGAAAGTATGTTCTATATTGACTTTAGTGTCTTCGCACTAATTTAGGTAGGTTCAAAAGCCAAACCAAATAAAGACCAAATCTCAACCTACAAAGGTCCTCGAATGAAAATAAAGTAGTTAAGGGAACTTAACAATTGAGTAGTGTCACATGACAGGCCACAAAAGATGGTATCGTATTGATATCTTGTTGAAATCATAGGGTTTTAGTCAATAAAAAGAAGAGAAGGGAAACTAAATAATATTATGTTGAATATTATGATGTATAAGATTGCCATGACATATTCATAATGTGATATATCTTACAGCACTAACCCTTATCTATACTAATTCTATTGTTAACTAAATAGGAAACAAATCATGAGTGAAGCAAATATGGTGACCAACCCTAAGAGATAATGAGGAAATAGGAAAACTAATCTTAAACGATAATGCAACATATAATTAGGATACTTGTGATATTTGTGTTCATTACTTCTCTTCTATATAATTTTCTCTCAACTCTCATTTTGAAGTAGTTGATATTTTACATTGCAGGTGAAACGTATGAACTGTTATTCTATTACCATTCCTGAGCTAGAATCTATAACAACAAGGTTTAAGTTCAATTCATTGGTGAAAGGTAACTTTCTTTTGCTTTCCCTTCCATTTCACTAGCATATGTATTTAGTATTTAGTATATACCTTTGAATCTTGTTGCTACAATTTATGTTTATAGGTAATGTGCCACCTTTCCCTTGTTCAAATCAATGATGCTAGTTTTTCCTTTTCCCCTTGCTCATCTCAAATTCTGTGGGTCAAACCTAGATTGCCTTGTTCTAATTTTACTCCTTTGCAAACTAAAGTGAAAGTTATACCCATTGATTAGAAAATCAAAGGTTGAGACTTGACAAATTTAAATAGCTACATATTTTATTAAACATTTGTACGCATTTTGGCTGGTGATGGTGACAACAAAGTTGGGTTAAAAGGGAATGGTGATGCTAATGGAATGAGGGTGAGCACAAATCCTGATATTAATAGTCATGGAGTTTCTATAGTAGGTCCTCTGCCAAAAAAGAAGAATGAAGAGGAAGGGGTAGCTGAAAATGCCAAGCTAAATCTATTTTTAAAGGGGGAGGAACCTGTTGGTAGAGGCTGGCAGGGAGCATCTGGATTGAAGTACGAGATCACAAAAAAATGCGGGTCTTGGTTAGTTTCAGTTTAATTTTATGTATCATCATCATTTAAGTTAGAGGGCTAATTTTGGATAATTCTAAAATAGTGTGATTGGTTTAACTTGAATTTGGTTACTAAAATTCAATGTCTTAACAGTTATGCCCTAGATTCCATGAAATTGGTTTGAATACTTTTCAAAATAACATGGTTAACACAACTAGAGTAGTAATTTAAGTTGAATAGAGAGAGGACACATCTCAAGCCATTTATCAAGTTTTGTTTGATCAAAGGGATTCGTGAATCTCTTCTTCCCCATTTTTATTAACAAATCAACTTCATTGTGACTTTGATATTATCTCATAAGTAGCAAAGTTAATTGGCTAAATTCTGCTTCTATGACTTGCACTTCTTTGGATTTACCTATGTTTAATTGCAGTACCTCTTATCTATTTAGATTATAAATGATCCATCGAATAAGATAAGCCATATATTTGCGCTTTAGACAAGCTGTTAGTTTACCTCATCTAATGGCTTTATTATTCATCATTGTCACTAGTTTATGGAGTGCCCTAGGTGCTTGTCGTTGGTGACTAACCGGGTTGATTTGGTGAGTAACACGCACTGGGACTGTAAATTATCAAACAGAAAAAATAACAACAACAGACCACACTCAACAATATGCCTTCCATACTATTTTAGTTGTTAAAAGAACGATTTGTGTACATAAATAATATGCATACCTAAATCAGGGGGAAGTTGGGCTATAGTCTAGCTTGACACCAAAATTATATGGACTACAAGGAAAAAATGAACAAGTCACATATGAATAACCTCAGTTTAACACAAAAGAAAAAAAGAAGAAAATAAAAAATATCCAATTCTGCTATTGTTTAAAGTCTTAGCATGAGCAGAAATGAAGTTAACTTATAAAAATACGAAGACCCGGACTATACAACTACGCAATCCAATAAAGCATCCATCAAAATAGAGAAATTTAAACAGAGCCTAAAAGGCTAAACAAATGGAACATCAATAAAAACTTCAAAATACATTAAACTATGTGGAGAACATCCCAAAACAGAACATTATGCTATCTCCTAAAACAGAACAGTCCTTGCACATAATTCCTTCTACTCACACCACTAGAGAACCACAAAATATGGGGACAAATTCTAGGAATCCTTATTATTACAAAAACATAAGTTGTACTGGAAGAGATTGGTCGAAGGTGAAAGTAGGAACCAAACTTTGACTGAACAAGTTGTTCCAAAAGCAAATTAGTTGCCAAGAAGTTGTCGGGCACTGTTTTCTCCTTGAACGTACATTTGGAACTTCCCCAACGGAAAAAATAACACACACTTAATGTCTCTTACTATTTGATTGCTTTCAAAATTCTTATAGCTGGTGAATCATGGCATTAATGCACTACAGGAAATTTATGGAAGAAAGGTTCAAGGAATTAGTGGCAAGCAAAGGTCTAGATGTTGTCCAAACTGAGGTCAAGGATATGGACTAGGAGAACACCTTCCACTTGTGTCACCTCCCTAAATCAAACATCTCAGAGATCCCTGATCTCATTGATGAGTACAGGTTACAATAAAACAAAGCATTTATAATAACACAACACAATATTGCATGTGGATGACATGAAGTATTTTACAAATACAAATTAGCACAAAGTCCTAAAGAAAAGACACAGAATTTGCACCATGATTTTGACTTGACAAAATGGATACAAGAACAAGTCCTTATGATTGAACATTATTTCTTACAAGCAACTATGTATATCTCTTTTTCAAGATTCTAAGATGAGGTAATGGTGCAGGAAGGTGATGAAGGATTTTTCTTTAAGGTTAGAGAAACTAGCTTAGTAGCTGTTGGACTTGTTATGTTAGAATTAATCTTGGCCTAAAGAAAGGGTACCTCAAGAAGGCTTTCTATGGATCAAGAGGACCAACTTTTGGCACCAAGGTTGCCAACTACCCTCCATGCCCTAACCCAGAGCTGGTGAAGGGTCTTCATCCCTACACTGATGCCAATGGAATTATCCTTCTCTTCAAGGATGACAAGGTCAGTGGACAGTAGCTTCTCAAAGATGGCCAGTGGGTTGATGTGCCTCCAATGTGCCATTCCATTGTTGTTAACATTACTATTGGTGATCAGCTTGAGGTAAATTTATTTCATTAGACTACACTGATAATGTAAAAGTTTTTTATGGTCTTGTTCAATCATAAATTGTCATGTATTCAAAAATTGTTGACTCTTGTAATAACTCCTAGTAGACATTTTTACAAACAATTTAGATGCAACAAAATTACTCATATCAAACACTACTTGGTGAAAAAATAGGTTATCGCCAATGGTAAGTACAAGAGTGTGGAGCACCATGTGATAGCACAAACAGATGGGACCATAATGTCTATTGCCTCATTCTATAACCTGTTGGGCTTGTTGAACAAGTGGCCTTAATAACTTAAGAGGAGGGTGAATTAAGTTTCAAAATTTCTCACTAACAAACTTTAACCCCCCCCCCTTTTAAAGGACAGGCTCAGAATGCAGAAGAAGAAGCAATAATCAATTTAATAATGTTCTTTAAGCGTGCAAGACAAAATTGATTGCAATAAAATAAATAAGATAAGGGAAGAGAGAAATGCAAACTCGATTTATACTGGTTCGGCCACTTCTTGTGCCTACGTCCAGTCCTCAAGCAACCCACTTGAGATTTTCACTAACTTTGTAAAAATCCTTTTTACAACTTCTGAACACCCAAGGCATCCCTTTCCCTTGTGTTCAGAAAACTCACAATTCAAGAGACAACCAGTCTCTTGAATACAACTTACTTTCTGAGATGAACAAAAAGATTTCTCTCCTTTAGAGTGGATAATACAATTTGATGTTCTTGGATGAACTCTTAATAGATTTGCAAGTGTTTGCCCAAGAGTTCTTGAGAGAGCATTTGACAAAGAAGTTCTCTTAGAATATCTCTCTCTTGCTTTTTGAAGTCAGACACACATATATATAGGTCATTCGTGCCTTTTCAAAATGGTTTAAAGATATGTGTCTTTTCAAAAAGCTTTTTATGAAATTCTTCACTGGTAATCGATTACAGGTTTCTGGGAATCGATTACACAATTATATTTTGAAGGGTCATGACTTTTCAAAATTGAATTTCAAGAGTTCCATTGTTGGTAATCAATTACACATCAATGGTAATCGATTACAACTTTCAAAATTCAAATATCAAACCCTTTTAAGAAACTGATTTGCAAACTTGTCTTCTGGTAATCGATTACACTGCCTGGTAAATCGATTGCCAGTGCCTTGATATGTTGGAAACAATGTGTTTTGAGGCAAAAGCTGATCTTGAATGAATCTTGAAGCAATGATTGTTTGTTGAAGCAACCTTGTATTAATCTTGAAGCAATGCTTAACCTTTGAATGTTTGTTGAAGTAATCTTGAAAGCAACCTTGTTTGATTATTCTTTGACATCGTCAAAATCATGTATTCATACATTCATAATCTCCCGCCTTTTGATGATGACAATCATTATCAAGTGAATTCTTCTCAGCATCATCAAAACCAGATTTATTCACATTCTCCTCCTTTTGATGATGAGAATAACTATCAAGCAAATTCTTTTCGGCATCATCCATACCTGAAACCTGCATGATTCACATTCTCTCCCTTTTTAATGATGACAATCATCTGTAGGTTAGGAGTAAAAAAAAAGAATATCTATTTATATAGTTTACTCCCTCTTGATTTTGCAATGATTGCTTATATGAAATAGTTGAAGATTTCGTATATAAAAAAAAATTGTCTCATAAAAAAAATAGATAAGTCCCCTTACTATCTCATCTGTTATCTATCTCTCCCCATTTGTCAACATCAAAAACAAATCATGAGTAGAGAGAAGAATAGCATTAAGCAATTTATAATGAATTAAAAGAGTAGAGCATGCCATAACATTCAAAGTACCATTTCTTGGCCCAAAAGAAAATGTTACCGCTTGTTTGAATGTATGAGAATCAAATGATATCAAAAGGTCTTAAAATTAACTATTTTGCACTCACAAAAATACATATTCAGTATAAATAATCAAAATATATAATAATAAAAAAGCAATCATCAAAAGTAATCAATAATCAACATAACTCTCAAAGACAATCATCAAGGACAATCAAAACTCAATAAAAAAAAATCATCAAAAGTAATCAATAATCAACAAAACTCTCAAAGACAATCATCAAGGTAGTCAAAACTCAATCAAAAGCAATCATCAAAGACAATCAACATAACTCTCAAACACAATCATCAAAAGCAATCAATCGAAGACAAGTGTCCTTTTGGTATCATTTGATGCCACTTGTTGGACAAGTGACCTTAATCACATAATTGATGAATACTTAATAAACCATGCATAAGATCATCAATAAGTAAAGCATTTTTTTATGGAGGTAGAGGGATTCGTACCTATTTTTCCAACTCCAACAATTTTACCTTTGTTTGTTGTCTCCATAGATCACATATTCACTATCTTTGGGAGAAATATGAATAATCTTTGATGCATCTCCCGCCATATGTTTGGAGCAACCACTATCAATGTGTCAACTCTTCTCCGTTTTCATAGTCTTTCGCCATGAGACCCAGATTTATGATTTTATTTTTTGAATCACTTGAATAATCCATGAAATTGTCTTCCCAAGTGATGTACGATTTCTTTTCTTTGAAATTTCTCTTGTCGGATTTTTCCATTCTTCTTTTAAGGACAGGACAATCACATCTCAAGTGCCCAGGTTGATTGCATTCATAGCATTTTGGGGCTAAGGAGGAATCTTCTCCTTTCTTCTTTGAATTGATGTTTAATTTTCTTTGATTTCTTTTGTTTCTCAGAAACTTATTGAATCTCTTCACAAAAAATCTGAAATCATCATCTTCTTCTATTTCATTCGAGTCCTCTTTGTCACAAAAAATCTACTATTCCTTTCCTCTTTTTATCATTCTCTTCATGTTGATGGTGTCTCATAAGTTCTATTTCATGTTCTTGAAGCTTTCCAAAAAGAGTGGCAAGAGACATATTAGTGAGATCTCTTGATTCTGCAATTGCTGTTACTTTTGGTTGTCATTGCCTGCTTAAACATCTCAGCACTTTGTTAATGAGATCTTCATTAGGAAATATTTTTCCCAATGATGCAAGATGATTAACTATATGAGTAAATCTCTTTTGCATATCTTGTATGGTCTCATATGAATTCATTTTAAACAGTTCTTGATGATGCAAGAATCCTGCTTTGATACCACTTGTTGGGCTTGTTGAACAAGTGGCCTCAAGACATAAAAAAAATTTAGGTAGTAAAAAAAAAAAAATAAAGTTTAGGTAATAAAATTAAAATGAGTTATATTTAAAGTATTTAAGCCTTTATAAGTTTCATGCAATCATGAAAGCTTCAAATATTTTTTCTTTTTCTCTCCTTTGTCTATTACTAACTATTATCTCCAAACTGAAATATAAGAAAAAAAATATAAGTAAATTTTATCTAATTCTCTCATATTTAATAATAGTATCTCTAAAATATTTTTTATTTAATCAAAGTTTTATTTTTAACATTTTTTTCTTTTTTTGTCCTATACAATTAAGGTAAAGAGTATTTTAGGAAATAAATTTACTTTTTTATTAGGACTAACAAAATTAAATTATGTTAATTTTCTTGATAGTGTGAGTTAATTTTTTTATTTCAGTCTGAAGGAAGTATGGAAATGTCTGCTTAAATATAATACTCTTTTAATAAAAACATAATATCTTTTAAGAAAGCTGGTTAAATTAATTATTAACATTAAATTTATTAGTAATTTTCATTACTTTTTTAAAATTATTGAGACTCCTCATCTCTCTTTACCATTAATTACTTTTTATATAATTAATTAATATATGTTGATCTTCTTTAATCATTATAGGAGAGAAAATATATTTATTATACAATAAAATAAATATCAACCAATATCTTTAGGTTGGTACAGATGGGAGCAGATTTGGAGTGCGAGCATGCAAGAATGCAGATTGGAGCAGATTTTAGAAAGCGTGTGCAATTTGATTGCACTGGAATGCAAAGAAGTGGGAAGAAATAGAAGTACTGTTCATTTATCTCAAAAGTGAGAAGATTAGAGCATAAATACTGACACTTGCGTGCTTTTCTTCTGTTTTGGCAACTGACAAATTGTTCTTTATTTTTGAACGTTTAGTACTTTTAGTTTTATTAATAATAATAAAAATCATAAAAATAATTAATAACAATAATAAACTTTATTTATATAGTAATAACAATGATAATAATATATTATTATTGTTTAATATTAATTTCTCTTTTTTTTACTTTTTTTTTTACCTATCAGACAACTTTAATTTAAATATTTTTTTTCTATTCTATTATATTTCTTCTCAACCAAATCATTTCCTCTCCATCCTATTTTTTAGTTATTTTTCTTCTTTTCTTTCCTCACCTATTTCCTATCATCTCTTATTTTTTCTCCTCACAGCCAAACTAAGCCTAAAAGAATTTTTGATTGAGAAGTATAAAATTATACTGTTCATGATTTTCTTATGTTCTCCTAAGATCTCCAAAAAAATACTTTCTATTTTTAATTTTTTAACTAATATCCTAAGAATACGAATTCAAAATCATAAAATAATTAAGAATATTTTGAATAAAAAATAATTAATATAAAACACAATCTATTTAAGGACAGAAATAGTAAAAGAAAGCAAGAAAGAAACTCTGTTGTGATTCCTCTTTTCCTGTACTTGCTTGTATTTTGTACATGTGTTTCTATGTGTTGAGGACATATTTAACTATTTTATATCCATCTTTAAATGGAATAATACATTTTTTTAGGTCAGCAAAATAAAATATATTTATATAATAAGAGGCATAAGGGATGTCAAACTCCATACAAAGAAAAAAGGCACAAAGTCACATATTACACTATATTAATGCTATGGCAACATAGTAATCCCCATCAAGTGCAAATATCCCACATTTGCAAACACCTATACTATATCCCACCTTACTGGCTTACTCCCTTTTACTAGTACTATACTATTATAATGTAACATAAGCATTTAAGACCATCCCGTCCAGCAGCTCCCACTGTAGCCCTTCATAAGATCAAGATTATCACTTGCCAGACTAGCACTTTTGTACCCTTTATATATGAATCCCGAACCTCCCAAAAAGTTAAGAATCCCATTTTCTCTATCTCGAACACTGTAAGTCAAAGTAAGAGCCCCACTGCGAGGAATTTTCTTTCTAAAATAATATATATATATATATATATATATATATATATATATATATATATATATATATATATATATATATATAACTCTTTTTGTCACAAACATTTTATAATCAGAAGGTTGGTTTAAACGATATCCCATAATTTTTTTGGGATACCCAATGAACCTACATTTTTCATACATTACCTCAAGTTTGTCTATTCACAATCTCTTATTAATATAAGTGAGACAATCTTAAGCCTTGTTGTGTTTGAGATTCATTCTAACCCTTTTCATATCACATATGGAGTTGTGAAAGGTTTTGTAACAAAAACAAAAAACCACACACACATTGCTTTATTTTCCGATCAGACTATCTTCTCCAAAACAAGTGATATCACATATCTAATATAATGACTATGCATCTTGGCATGTTTCAATAAAAACACATATTTTTCACAACAATTGTAATATGTTTGATGACACCAAGTAAAAACATAGTCACTTTTAAAGGAAAAACACATTTCACATTATAATTTTAAACACAAAAAATCTTGCTCTGATATCAATTGAAGGAAAAAAAGTGTTCAAAACACACAATAGAATAAAAATGGATCTATTTTGCATTTAAATTATATTTAAATGGACAACATATTACATGTGTACCTATTGATGAGCTTTTGAAGCATGAAAATTTTTCTTCGATAATGTGAAAATTCCACATATATCCACACCGAGACTAATTTCTATTCGTTGATAATTTTGACAGGTGAAACAATAATTAGTGCTATGAAAGAATGAGAAGAGAAGTTATCTCACATCTCTTCAACGTGCAACCTAGGACTGTATTTATAACACGCCGAAGATAAAAAAATTTGTGGTAAAATCGAAACAACTATCTTATCTTTTAGGCCATTTTAAAATATTGTTTCTTGTTATTTTTTGTTGCTAACCATTTAGCAATTTGAAATAATAATTGACCAAGTCCAACTTGTATGTAACTGCTTTTCAAACCAAATTCCAAACATGAAATCCTCCCGTTTGTTCCTTTTCTTTCACCAATTATTTCAAATTATTTATATTTTCAATGATAGCAAAAAATATAATAATATTTCACTTAGGAAATTAATTAATCATTTGATCACATTAAATCCTCTAATTTAATTAATCATCAAATATTAAAATAATTTCCGTAACAGAGATTAGAACACTCATTTGTGTGACCTTATAGGTTCAATACTAAGCCGATAATATATTAATCATATTAATATATTAATCAAATTAATATATTAATTAAGGTAGGCATCTAACAACACTCCTTAACATCCATATAGCATGAAGTAGCGTTTTACTTTCAAGAATCATTAGAAGAATAATATAATAATTTTTTTTCCATTTTTACGCTCTTTGTTAACTCTAGGGTATGATATTACTGTCAAACTCTTTTGAGTTAACTTATAATGACTTAAGAAACTCATTTCTTCTTTCATTTAATTTTCTTGATCAGGACATAATTTTATTCATAAAGCTCAAATTCATTACTAAGAGTTGATGGATTCCTTCTTGATAAATCATTAATTCTACATGTATTTTTAATCATATCTAATATCCATTCAACAAGTGCTCTAAAGCATTAGGTGTCTCGAATCAAAACATAACAAATAATCTATTAATTACTATGACAATCTCAGGTCAAAGAAAACTATTAAATCTCTTCCTGAGAATTTTCTATTAGCAGTTTATGATAAATTTAACTATTAGAAAATTTTAATTGAGTCAGTTCAACGACGACATCCACATATACATCATTTATATATGCAATTTAATAAATGAAATCTATTAATCTTTATTCAATAAAGGTCATTACATATATATTGATCTATCCGGATTATTGATGTCCTATTCACAATAATTTTACGATCAAAAACAATTTAAATTAAAATTATAAAAAACTTATTTTTCATTATCATAATCTCTATCATGATAACAAATCTATAATTTTAATCAAGGACTTGTCAAATTAAAAATTTAATAAAATAATAGATATAATAATTCTTTATTAAAATTGATAACATGATGAATTGGATCTTAGACATACATATATATCTCCAACATCTCCCGGTTGCCAAAGTGAATTCTCCTTAGCAACTCCTGTGAATTGGTTAAGACCTTGCCAAATAGAAGAAGGTATGAAGTTTGATCGAGGGACACCATTCTTCAAAAATCTGGATCTACAGAAAACTGCCCAAGGATCATCCGAAGCAAAAAAAAAAAAAAAAAAAAAAGACCTAAGTAAGCTTTAGATTGGCAGCTTTGTTGATAACTTTTAAAGAATGAATACGAAGACCCCCCCCCCCCCCTTTCAAGAAACTGTAACAAGTTTTCTTTTATCAATGGAACCTGTCAAAATAAAATTCTTTAGCCACATATCAGCATCTTAAGAGTTGAGAGAGGCCAAGAATAATTAACATGGAAGTTGTATAAAAGCATACTATGGATAATGGATTTGACCAATTCAACCCTGCCCATGAACGAAAGCAAAGAGCCTTTCCACGAATTCAGCTTCTATCTGATCTTGTCCACTATTGGTTGCAAAAAGAAGCTTAGGTCGACCTTTAAAGAGGGGGACACCGAGATAAGTGAAAGGAAGAGGACCCTTGGAGAAACCCTAAGTGTCCATGATGCATTTTAATCTGCTACCAGAATGATGTGAGAAAAACGACATTTGGAGGAATTAACAAATTGGCTCGAAGCTTCGCCATAAGCTTTGAACATATCCATAAGAGCTTGTAAGTTTCTCTTTATGCCTCTGCCAAATACAAGAATGTCATGAGCAATGAGGACTTGGCTTGAAGTGGAAATACTATTGGATCCCATGATAGTATGAAGTTTATCTTCACTGACAAGCAATGATATTCTTCTGCTAAATAGAGAGCAAGGGCTAGAGGGGATCCCCTTGGCAGACCCCTCTCTTACAACCAAAGAAGCCAGCAGCTGCACCATTTACTGAGAAAGATAATTTCGCTGATAACAAGAGACGAATTTTTCAGTAAAACCAAAGGCTCTAAGAACATGAAGAAGAAAGCGTCAATCCAAGGTATCAAATGCTTTCCTAACATCAAATTACCTCCAAAGGATCGATGCGGAAGGAGATTAACGGCCTCAGAAGCTAAGCAAATACAATCACTGATATCTCGGCCTTTCACAAAGCCCTGCTGCTGAGGCGAGATGATTTAAGGTGCCACATTAGAGAGTGTGTCCGCTAGAACTTTAGTAATAATTTTAAATTGAAAATTTAAATTCATGTATTGATAGCTAATCTATTTACTACAAAACTCTATACTTAATAATATAATACAAAATAATTTTATCGGTTAACATTCGTATAATTAATAGTTTTGAATTTTCTTACATAAATGCATAGTAAATATATCGAAACAAAATTTATTAAATATAAATTTATTGAAAATTGAATTTAAAATGTTATTTTTTTTAATTTGTTATTCATTGCATAAATACTCTTCAAAGAACCCCTAAACTTGCAGGGTTCTCCTAAAACCGTTACGACAGTTGATGAAAATTAACTGCTCTTATTTAATATGAATGAGGACAAATATTACTCGATTCTTTAAAAATGAACAAGAATGTACATTTAAATTACTTGTCATGTATCCATTATATAATATTTTATTTAACTGCATATATTGTTAGTTAATATATTGAGCAAATAATAATATTTTGGCTCTATCTTTAATTATTCCATATAAAATAATTTTATTGATTAATATTAATATAATAGTATTTTCTGTCAACAAATTATATAATAGGTTTGGATTTTTTTACATAAATACATAATAAATATATTGAAATTAAATTTATTAAATATATTTACTGGAGATAAGTCTAAATTATTTTCTTAATAGTATTGTAAATAAAATATTGTTTTTTAAATTTTTTATTTATTACAAAATACTATGCAATTAGGCATGATAAAAAAAAACTAAGCTCGCAAAAATTTCTCGAATTCGTCTTGATTTTGACAAAAAATACTTATTTTGATTAAATATGAATACGAATATTTTTTACAACAAAATATTTTTTGACTTTAGCTTTAATAATTTAATGTATAATGATTCTATTAGTTAATTTTTATATAAAAGCATTAATTTTTTTAACATAAATACATAATAAATATGATTTATTAAGATAGACACTGGTAGGAACAGGAACAATGGGAACAAATTTTAAATATTTTATAGCAGATAATGATTTAACTAGCTTTAAAGTAAAGATTTAGTTGAATTGTTTTCTCTTCTTAAATACTCTCATTGTTTTTGCATTTTTGGATAATATAAATAAATAATTATGTTTATCTAATATAAATATTTAATTTTATAAATGTATGTATGTCAAAATATGCATGAAAACGAAAATAACTTGTAGAAATGAATGAATATCTCACTAGTTGACTAAATAAAGGAAACGGTCCTAATGGAGATATTGAAAGATGGCCATTCATGTTAAATTTCACACAGCTACATGCTAGACTAACATATTATGAGATTGTTGGTCCACAAGATATCTAAAACTAAAAGTGATAATTACCGTCATAAATGACTCATTGACTAAATAAAGGTAATGATCCTAATGGAGATATTGAAAGAAATGGTCATTCATGTTAAATTCTCCAAATTTTTTTCATTTAGTATCAAAGGAATAAATTTCATTAAAAAAAGTAAAAATGATATTATTAAAGTACGAAAAAAGATATTGGATATAATAAAAATAATTAATATTTGAATATCATGTTTTTTAAATGCTTAAAATCAACAATAAAAATAACATTATTCAAATTAGTACATTTAATTATGTAATGTAATCTTAATTATTTTGGCTCCTAAAAAAAATTCCAAGCTCCGCCAATGTCTCTTGTTGTTATATAACTAGTCACTCTGTTATTATCAAAGGTGTTGTAAAAATATGTCATGAAAATATTATCTCTCTATCTAAACTTCTGCATACATCATTTGTACAAAATTAAACTCCGGGCATAGGCGCACAAAACCAAATGCTCCGTGTTAATTTCTATTTTGTCTTAAATTTTTCCAGTTTTTCCTTTCTTGACGCCAGGTACGTCAAGTGTTTATTTTATATATAAATTTACTAGAGGATTAAAGCAACTTAGGTTCCTGGATATAGAAGCTAGAAATTGAATAAAATCTATGAAGTGGCTTCTGAACAAAGATCAAACAGCCACTACTACAATTTTTACATATAACATCGGACCTTTAACATCGGTTATTCACAAAACCGATGTTAACAAAAGCGCGGTGGCATTTTTGTAAATAAGTAGACTTAGTTAACATCGGTTTTGGAAAAACCGATGTTAGTATGCCGTTGTTAACATCAGTTTTGTAAAACTCGATGTTATCGAGTCGATGTTAACATCGGTTTTATTAAAATCGATGTTACGTAGTTGATGTTAACATCGGTTATTTTTAAAAAATCGATGTTGTTATCATTATATATTAAACTTCTGAAATTGCACAACCCGCGCGCTTGAACCCTATCGTTCTTCTTCTTTCTCCTTCTGCCTGAGATCGTCTTTGTGTCAAACTGGCCTGCGCTTCCGTGACTGCAACCACATTGTGGAGATCATGTTTGTGGAGATCGTCTTTGTCACTTATCCATTGAGGTATATCCTTTCGTTTTAACATTAGGCGTTCGCCGTTTTAACATTTGCTCACTTTCGCATGTCGAAGAAAAGTAGGAAAGGAAAGAGTCCCGGAAAGGGTACTCCCAAGGCGTTATTGTTGTTTCTCCTTCTGCCTGAGTTCATGTTTGTCGCAAACTGGGTTGTGCTTCCGTGACTGCAACCACATTGTCGAGTTCGCGTTTGTGGAGTTCGTGTCTGCACTTCCATCGAAGGTATGTCTCTGTTGTATGTTAATGATGAAAATCCATTGTTCAATGGTCTGTCTCTGTTGTGATGTTTCGAAACCCTAGTTAGGCACAAAGGGTTAATCGTAACTGAATCTGTAGTGATTTAAGACCATATGTAACTGCCTTAAGCAATTATTGCAGAATAAATTATGGAGTAATAGCAGGGGGGTTAGGCAGTTTTTAGTGGGTTTTCAGGAAGGGAGAGACCAGGCTCTCAAACATCTTGGGGGTTCTATTTCTTTTGAATAAAATTCAGTCCTTATTCCTTTACCAGTTGGTATCTATGACATTGCTTTTTAGTTTTTACATTGGTTTTGATTGTGTTTTTGGGAATCAGTCATTTAGATTAGGATCTTCTTCTCTGGTGCCTTAATTTGGTAAAAATCAGTCCCCGAGATATTACACAGAGGGTTTCAGGGACAAAACTTTGATTTACATATTGAATTTCATCCAAATTTTTGACAAGTCATTGTTACTTCCATCAATATTGATATTGTATCATGCTTAATTATATGCATTTGCTTATTCTGATCATTGTGTGTTGTGTGATTATTTCTTCCATGCAGGTACATGATTCCTATTTGTTGTGAGAGTGAAATGATGGGCAGCAGCACCAAGTGAGGTGAGTTTATATTTTCTTTTTTTTGTCTTTATCTTTGTTAGTTTGTTATATATTTTTTATTTTATATGTTTGAGTTTTAAATGTGTAAAAAATAGAAATAGAAAGGTCTGTTGATTGCTTATTAAATAGAAAGTAGGATATTTTGGTTGTAGAGTTAAATTATCCCCCAGCCACACAATAGATAGACTTCTTTGCTTCCATGTTGCCCCCCATAGATAATAAATAGATAGGTAAGGCTGATAAAATTGAATTAATGAGAGTGATTTTGCCTCCTATAGATAGGCTTCTTTCCTCGAATCAAGAAATGTGGGCCTTTTGCTGTCTACTTATCAGGAAAACCTGATTATATTTCTGCTGAAGAGTGTAATATACACCATTGGGATCAGCTTTCCAGACCATAATATCTTGCATATGAGCCTGGATTTGTATATCAGTAATTGCTTCCATAAATGCCACAACTATATGTTGCTCATAATCAAATAGATTCCTTCTCCACTTTAAGCCCCAACACCAATTGCCTTGAGAGAAGCTTCCCATGTTCGAGATGGTACTATTCTGCTGACCACTAATCAAGAACAACTAATTATATTGTTGTTCAAGTTGACAATCATCCCCCAACCATTTATCTTTCCAGCATTTAATTTTTCCCCTCCCCCTACCTTCCATACCATCTGCTGATGAATAAGAGTGAACTCAGGTTGCTGATATAGCTTTCGGAGGTCCTTCCACCATTGAGAATGCCTAGCTTTGTCCCTTCCATTACTAAGATCTGACCAGCCTCCATATTTTGACATTAGTATCCTGGCCCACAACTGGATTGAATTTAGAAATATCCTTGACCCCAAGGCCCCCATCCTCCTTGGGGAGACATATGACATCCCACTTCACCCAAGGGATTTTCTTATGCCCTTGATCACCCACCCCCCCCCTGCAGAAAGTTCCTTTGCAAGGACACAAGTTTGAGAGCTATTCTTCGTGGGAGCTTGAAAAAAGATAAAATATATATGGGTAGGGCAGTCAAGACAGAATTAATCAGAGTAACCTTTCCAGCCATAGATAAAATTTTCTGATTCCATTTAGATAGCTTAGCTTCATATTTGCTGATCAGAGGTTCCCACACCAAGCTATTGGTAGACTTTGCCCCAATGGGAAAGCCCAGATAATGGAAAGGAGTCTCCATATGTCTGCAGTTCAGAAATTGTGCTACTTCATGAATGCAATTAGCCCCAGCTCCAAAAATCCCAAATTGGCTTTTTGCAATATTAATCTTCAATCCATATGCCAATTCAAAACCCCTTAGCATAGGCTTCAAAACAATGACATTGTCCCATGAAGCATGCCACACAAATATTGTATCATCTACATATTGCAGAATATTTACAGGCTGACTTTGCTTCCCTACCATGAAACTTCTGTACAGGTTCTTGGCTGTTGCTACCCACATCATTCCTGTCAAACCTTCAGCCACTATATCAAAGAGCAAGAGGGCTAAAGGATCCCCTTGTCTCAAACCTCTAGTGGGAACAAATTCCTTTGTAGGGCTGCCATTTACTAGGATTGATATTGTGGCAAATTGCAAACAAGCCTTGATCCATTTTCTCCATGTAAGGTTGAAGCCCATCCTATCCAGCATGTAATCCAGGAAAGACCATGAAACAGAATCATACGCCTTCTCGAAGTCCACCTTGAATCCAGGAAACACACACTAAGCCACCAGCTGTGTTTATTGATGGCTGGAATTCCCATCCAATATCTACATTCCCCCATAAGGCCTGACACGTAGCCTTGTCAATCACCAGTTTCCCAACCTTTTTCATATCATCAATTGTCTCTTTTTATTCTCACTTCCTTAACTCAGTATCTGCCAACTGAGATACATTAGGAATAGCAAAGGGAAAGTGACCATGCATATGCAAGCACCCACAATCAGTCTTAACACTGCAAGGTCCCCAACATAGGGAA
>NC_041006.1:29162512-29184435 GCF_004193775.1 Glycine soja
GGTTATTATTATTTTGATTAATTTGATGAAATTTCGATTCAATGCATTTCAAGTTGTTCTCTGAGTGCATACTTGATTATCGTGAAATTCGTTTCACCGATGTCATGTCGTGTACTTGGAGACCAATGCGAAATGCTGCCGAAATTTACTCAAATTGTTCAAAATAATGCTAACCATGACATTTGAGGCTAACATAAAATACAGTCTTCCTAAATGGGATAGGGCCACACCTATAAATAAAAAAGTGAGATTTGCATGCATGGATTTGCTTAGATGGATCGAAGTTGGATCAATCAAAGTCGCATGAGCCCAGAATATGAGGATGGCGTCGAGCAGTTTTTGCAATTTGCTTTAGAAAGAGGTCGACCGAATGAAGAAGGAAAATATTATTGTCCTTGCATCAACTATTTGAATAGAAGACGACAACTACTGGACAACATACGGGACCATCTATTGTGTGATGGGATGAAGAAGAATTACACGACGTGGATATGGCATGGTGAAGTGACTGACATGCAGAGTGGGTCCCAATCTGAACCGTTTGATGTAGAAATGGGAGATCGCTTGGAGGACATGATTCGTGACCTTGGACAAGAGTGTTTTCAAGAAGCACATGCCCCTGTGTATGAAGGATTGCAGAGTGATTCAAAGAAGCCTTTGTATACGGGGTGCAAGAATTCCTTAACCCTGTTGTCTGCGGTATTAAGTCTGGTTAATGTGAAGGCCAGGTATGGGTGGAGTGACAAAAGTTTCACCTCACTGCTTGAGGTAGTGCACAATCTGCTTCCAGAGGACAACACGCTGCCTAAAAGTTACTATAAGGCGAAGAAGATACTGTGTCCCATGGGTATGGAGTATCAGAAGATTCATGCTTACCCCAATGATTGCATACTCTACAGGCATGAATTCCAAGAAATGTCAAAATGCCCTGTGTGTGGGACTTCACGGTACAAAGTGAAGGATGACGAGGAAAGCAATTATGATGAAAAGTCACAGAGGGGCCCGCCAGCAAAGGTTTTGTGGTATCTTCCAATCATTCCAAGGTTTAAGCGTCTTTTTGCTAACGAGGACGATGCAAAAGACCTTACATGGCATGCAAATGGAAGGATTTCTGATGGAATGGTCCGTCATCCAGCTGATTGCTCCCAGTGGAAGAAGATTGATGGTTTGTATCCGGATTTCGAGAATGAGCCAAGAAATCTTAGACTTGGACTAGCCAGTGATGGAATGAATCCATATGGCACCTTAAGCACTCAACACAGTTCATGGCCAGTTCTGCTAGTAATTTACAATTTGCCTCCTTGGTTGTGCATGAAGCGAAAATACATGATGTTGTCTATGATGATATCGGGCCCAAGACAGCCAGGAAATGACATTGATGTTTATCTAAGTCCGTTGGTTGAAGATCTAAGAAAGTTGTGGGACGAGGGGGTTGTAGTGTTTGATGCGTTTCGCAAGGAGACCTTTGAAATGCGTGCAATGCTTTTTTGTACCATTAATGACTTTCCAGCATATGGGAATCTCAGCGGTTACAGTGTTAAGGTTCATCATGCATGCCCCATCTATGAAGAAAATACAAGTTACATACAACTTAAACATGGGAGAAAAACAGTCTACAGTAGGCATCGCCGCTTTCTAACACTCAATCATCCTTACAGACGACTGAGAAAAGCTTTTAATGGAAGTCAAAAGCATGATATTGCGCCGATACCGTTGACTGGTGAGCAGGTATATCAATGGGTTCAACACCTGAATACTGTATTTGGGAAGACCCAAAAGAAGGATAAAAGTCAGAGTTGCATATGGAAGAAGAGGTCCATTTTCTTTGATCTTTCGTACTGGTGTGATCTTGACGTTAGACATTGTATTGATGTTATGCATGTGGAGAAAAATGTTTGTGACAGTGTGATTGGGATGCTCCTTAACATTCAAGGCAAGACGAAGGATGGCTTGAATACCCGTCAAGATCTAGCTGATATGGGTATACGATCACAGTTGCATCCAAGGTCTGATGGGAAGAAAATTTACTTGCCCCCAGCCTGCCATACTTTGTCCAAGAAGGAGAAGATAAGTTTTTGTCAGTGTCTTCGTTGGGTGAAGGTTCCACAAGGATACTCTTCAAATATCAAGAGGCTTGTGCAGTTGAAAGAGCTTAAGCTTGTAGGGTTAAAGTCTCACGATTGTCACGTGCTCATGCAACAATTGTTAGCCGTGGCTATACGAGACATCTTGCCAAACAAAGTCAGGTTAACAATAACTCGCCTGTGCTTTTTCTTCCATGCTATATGTAGCAAAGTCATTGATCCAGTCATGTTTGATGAGTTGGAAAATGAGGCCGCAATTATACTGTGCCAGTTGGAGATGTATTTTCCCCCTGCTTTCTTTGACATCATGATTCACTTGATTGTGCATCTGGTCAGAGAAATCAAATGTTGTGGTCCTGTTTATCTACGGTGGATGTACCCGGTTGAGCGATACATGAAGATCTTAAAAGGATATACAAAGAATCTATATCGTCCAGAAGCATCTATTGTTGAGAGGTACATTGCAGAAGAAGCCATTGAATTTTGTTCAGAATACTTAGAGAAGGCTAAACCTGTTGGGCTTCCTGAGTTTCGGCATGATGACAGAGTGGGTGGTAAGGGTTCAAAAGAACTGCAGGTGATCACTCCAAGTGTAGAAGATTTGTTACAAGCTCACTTGTATGTCTTGAACAACAGTAATGAAGTTTTGCCATACATAGTTAAGCATGAAGCTTTAGTCAAATAGAATAATCCGAAAATGTCAAAGAATTGGGTGTTGAAAAAGCATAACAAGACTTTCTGTGATTGGTTTAAAGATACAATCTTTGCAGATGAGAATGCTTCAGAAACATTAAGAAAGCTAGCAGATGGGCCTAAAAGAAATGTTATAACCTGGCAAGGATACGACATAAACAGGTATTCATTTTACACAAAAGCACAAGATGACAAAAGTACAATGCAGAACAGCGGGGTCACCCTAAGGGCTGAATCTCAACACTTTGCAAGTGTCAATGACGCCAGTCCCTATGTAGCTTCCATCCCTTACTTTGGGTTCATTGATGAAATTTGGGAGCTTAATTATGTGAAATTTACAGTATGTGTTTTCAAATGTAAATGGGTTGACAGCAACACTGGTGTGCGCACCGATGATATAGGATTTACACTGGTAGATCTAAAGAAACTTGGTTACCACAATGACCCTTTCATCATGGCAGAACAAGCTAGACAAGTATTTTACGTGCAAGACCCTTGTGATGAAAGGTGGAGCATGGTTCTGTAGGGCAAAATAGTTGATGTTAATGTAGAAGATGATGATTCATACATGGACACCTATGTTAGTCCTTTGACCGCTCAAATCACTCGTAACGTTGTCGGAGAAGAAGAAGCTGACGACGTTTATGCTAATCGAAATGATCATGATGAAGGAGAATTGATTAACATCGTCTAATGTAATTTTCTACAGAGACAGAGGTCACCAAAGCAAGTAAGTGACAACTACATTTTTCTCTGATTGAGGCATCGGTTTTTTGTTTCAATTTGCCTCTTTAGGACTTCATCCAGTTGATGTTTGTCGCCAGTTTCATCATCAACCACCCTTTTCTTCTCTGTCTTCTCATGTTTATTGTTGTTAAACCCATATTTATGCTTTCTTCCCTTCATGTCTTGTTTTATCACAACTTTAGCTGAATCTCATATCTTTAGTATATTTGAATCTTCTATCTTATTCTCCAATGACACACTTTGATGGCCTGTATCTTTTTTCTTCGTATGTTCTAGTGCTTCAGCTTCAGAATGCATAAAGCAATCAGAATTTTCCAGTGATCACCAAAGGCTTCTGCATCAGCATTGACACTCGCCACCCTCTTTGGTTTATGCTTCTGTGTTTTCTTCCGTGCCTCCTCGTTATAAATCTCAGCTTTATTCGAGGTTGCACTAGAACGATCAGCACCAATCGGTGCTTCTTCCTCGTCTACCAGCTCAATATCTTTCCTTTCAACTTTTGTTTTGTAAATTACAGTGTAGTTTTCAAAAGCAAAGGTGAAACGAAAGATATTGAGTTGGTAAAGGAGGAACAGGCACGAATTGGTGTTGATCCTTCTAGTGAGACCTCCAATAAATCTGAGAATTATAAGGAGGAAGCACGGAAGAAAACACAGAAGCATAAACCAAAGAGGGTGGAGAGTGTCAATGCTGATGCAGAAGCCTTTGGTGATCACTGGAAAATTTTGATTGCTTTATGCATTCTGAAGCTGAAGCACTAGAACATACGAAGAAAAGAGATGTAGGCCATCAAAGTGTGTCATTGGAGAATAAGACAGGAGATTCAACTATGTTGAAGATAGGAGATTCAGCTAAAGTTGTGATAAAACAAGACATGAAGGGAAGAAGGCATAAATATGGGTTTAACAACAACAAACGTGAGAAGGCACAGAAGAAAAGGGTGGTGGATGATGAAACTCGCAACAAACATCAGCTGGATAAAGTCCTATGAAGATCCTACTCATTCTCAAAGAGGGGAACGAGCAACAATTTGAAGGTTGTACATTCAGGAACTAAAGAATTCAAAATAGCTAGTAATAAGAGGGATTTGTTTTTGGGATTTTCTGAGCAGCAAGAGCGGCTACGCAAGAAGCTTGCACTTGAGGAGGGAAGGATATTTGCATCTAATGAACAACTTTCTTAACTATTTGTCCTTAAGATTTTACTGTTTCTTTTTGCTAATATGTAAATATAAATGGTATAAGGGTATCGCGTAAAAACATGGTCTATATTTACTTTTGAGATTGTTATGGGTAAAAATGACCATGTCCATAAGC
The DNA here is from genome assembly GCF_004193775.1 of Glycine soja. NCBI lineage: Eukaryota > Viridiplantae > Streptophyta > Magnoliopsida > Fabales > Fabaceae > Glycine > Glycine soja. Next base: position 29,167,353 of record NC_041006.1, read on the forward strand.
CATAGCCTTATATTATTTATATTTACATATTAGAAAAAAAACAGTAAAATCTGAAGGACAAATAGTTAAGAAAGTTGTTCATTAGCTGCAAATATCCTTCCCTCCTCAAGTGCAAGCTTCTTGCGCAGCCGCTGTTGGTGCTCAGAAAATCCCAAAAACAAATCCCTCTTATTACTAGCTATTTTGAATTCTTTAGTTCCTGAATGTACAACCTTCAAATTGTTGCTCGTTCCCCTATTTCTTTTCTGCAAAAAAGAAAATCAATATCAAAGAAAACATGGATGAAGTCCTAAGGATGCCATGTACATGTGTATTTATGAAGATATAGTATTTATATTCCATCAAACATACATTGATTGTTGATTACATGTAATAGACTTTTTATAACATGGTTTCCCCAAATCACAATTAAAAAGCACAACTACCAATCTTTCAGAGTCCTTTGGTTAATTTGTCTTGTCTCCTTATGTGGTGGGGTTTTGTTTAATAATATTATACTTTAGCCTTCCTAAAAAAACTTATGACTGATCCTCTTTTCATTAATTCTATTTTGTATGTTATTGTATAAAAGATCATGGGTTCTCCACCTGCCTCCACTCCTCCTCCTCCTCCTCCTCCTCTTCCTCCTCCTCCTCCTCCTCCTCCTTCTCCTTCTCCTCCTTCTCCTCCTCCTCCTCCTACTTCGGGCGCATCGGCTTCGACGTCTGCCGTGAAGCGGACACGCAAAGCCTCACGTCTATGATCGTTGTCCACTAGACCACCTGGTGCTGAGAGACCAGCGGTGCATGTTGATCCTGCTACCGGGAAGGCCGACGATCCCCACAGGAAGAAATTAAGAACATATTTGGGGATTGTGGCACGTGATAAGGTGGACATCACCTACAAGAACTGGAAGGAGGTCCCTACTGCTCAAAAGGACCTGATTTGGGAGGATATTCAGGTATTTCTCTTTTCTTATTTGATTTTGTGTAATTAATAACCAAAAAATACATTATTGTAACAAATAAACTTTGTTTCATGTTGTTAGGCGGAATTTGATATCCCAGAGGATTCTGACAGTAGGACGAAAAGGAAATTACTACAAACCGTGGGGGAGAGATGGAGGCAATTTAAATCAGACCTCACGAGGAAATGGGCCCTTGCAGCCGATCAGGACGGTGTAGAGGACACTGTCTGTGACAAATACGGCATCAGCAAGGAAAAGTGGGCCCAGTTTTGCCAGACTCGCAGAGACCCTTCTTGGGAGGTATGTTCCTTGCCATTTAAGTTGTTTTTCATATTAAACATGATGTTGTTATACTTCATTCTACCCATTTCAAACATTATTGTTTAATTTTTTCAGGATGTGCGCATCAAGGCACAGGCCATCCAGAAGCAAAATACTGCCCCCCCCCCCCCCCCACGTTTTGTCTCGTGGGGGTTATGATTATTTGGAGCAGAAGCTCCTGGCTAAGAAGACAAAGAAGAAGCTGCAGGAAGCTGCACAGTCAGGAAGCGTTGATGGCATCATTGACCCTTCATCCCCGATCAGACGCCACGTGAAGTGGAAGATGGCCCGCACGAAGAAGATAGGGGAGATGACGACTGAGGCCGCAAAGGAAATCGCTGAGAAGATTGTAAGTCATTTTCAACTAACCATTACAATTGTGTTTGAATATTTTGAGAATGCCATGTACCACTGTGTGTTTTCTGTGCAAGATTCGTTTGAGGAGCAGGCCACACAGGGATCGTTCGTCCCCCATGGATGTCAGGATGTTCTGGCCGCTGCTATTGGACGTCCAGAGCACCCTGGACGTGTCTGTGCTGCTGGAGCCGGTGTCACCATCAAGAAATACTTTGGATCAACTCCACGGACGTCCCGCAACGCTTCCTCCCTGCCCCCTGACGAATTACAGCAGTTGACCCAGCAGATCAGGGACCAGCTAAAGGAGTCCATCACAGAGAAAGTGACGAGGCAGGTCATGGCATCCTTCAGCCAGCTTCAGTCGCAGATGTAATCTCAGGGACTTGTAGTGCCTCCTGAGCCTCTGGTTGGTCCTGGTCCCTCCGGTCCTCGAGTGAGCACAAAGGGGAGTTGTGTTGATCCCTCAGGAAACGATCCTGAGACGGGTGACTCTGACAGGTGCGGCTTATACATAGAAGCAGATCCTGCCCGCCTGGTTGCCATGGGGAGAGTTTATGAGGGATCCACTATTGTTCATAACACTCCTTTGTTGCCTGGTCAAGTAAAGGTGAGTGTGGAGGAGGCTACAGATGCAGATGCTCCAGTTCCTGTACCCACTGATGAGGTTTCCTTAGTGGGGCAGGCACTTCACACCTTCCTTGCTTGGCCGACACATCTGGTCAAGTCTTTATCACTACAGGTACTTATTGTCCTTACTATATGTTTCTTATTTTTAAATTAATTCATTAAGCGTGCCTCAAATTTGGCTATTTAACTTTGTTTCATGAACAGGTAGTTGTGTCTCCGCCAAAACCACCTCTGAAGCCCGATCCGGAGGTCGATGATCCACTTTATCTGATGACATTGACCATCCCAGAGCTTTTCTTGAGGCCTTATTAGGTTAGATGGGATGCCACCGTGTTCGGGGTCGTTAATCCAGATTTCCCCCTGTACATAAAGCACGAAGACCTCTCTGAAATCGTACACGGTGGTCAATGTCTCAGCATATCAGTGTTACAGTTGTGGACTCTATAAGTCTTTATATAAAAGGCTTTTAATTACCTAAGTTATGGCTTTCAGTTCATAAATATTTAACTTTGACTTAACATAAACAGGCATCTCACTGAAACATGTATGCGAGCAGGAAATTCTGATATCTATGGATTCCTCGAGCTACAGTCCATTCAGAGGTCTGGGCATTCACAGTTTGAATCTGAAAGTTACATAAAGATTTGGATGCAGAGTTCACAACATGATGTGTATCTTGGAGCCTACCTAAATGGGTAAGTCACAAAATAACTAAATTTAATTAATGTTTACTAATGTACTAACCCATTTTAGGTTCCACTGCAGCGGACACTGGCAGATGGTGGTCATCCTGCCCAAGGAACACTTAGTTGTCTAGTTTTGTTCATTACATAACAGGCCAGACAACTACCTTAAGGGGATTATTAATAGGTTAGTGTTCTTTTCAATACATTTGCATTGTAATACCTCAACGTACAACACCAGTTTTTAATTGTTACTCATATGGAACAGTGCTATCAAGGGTCTTGATGATGCTCCACAGCCTAAATCAAAGACTTCTGCTAGATGGATTGTCGCCAAGGTACGTCATTTATATAAAACTTCAACTTATATATATTTCTTTATGTGTCTGTACACTAGTTGTTTAATTAATATCCAAATTTCATTATCTATTTAGTGTAATAGACAAAAAGGAAGTACTGAGTGCGGCTACTATGTGATGCACTGGATGTCCACCATCATTTTAGGAACTTTTAGAAATAATTGGGAAGCGGTAAGTTTATTTCAAACAAAATTGATTTATTTATAATTTGTATTACATTATTAACTTATTATGATTTATTTCATCATGCAGTATTTTAACGATCCTAGACCATTGGAGCCAGAGAGATTAAAAGCATTGCGGATCCAGTGGGCACAGTTTTATCTCCGAGTTAGAGATCAGGCCAAGGATTTAGGGACATTTTTTTAACATTTTTTACATTTTGTACATTTTCTATGTAACATGAACATTGAATTCATTTGATGATTGTTCTTTATAATAAATCGATTATTTGATGTTTATTATCATTAAAACTGCTTGAAAGCAGAATAAAATGTTTATTTGCTGTGAATTAGACCTCCTGAAATTGCATTTGACAGGTACAATTTTGGGTTTACTGTAAAAACAGAAAGTATATATAAAAAAAATACTTGAAAACAACATCAGTTATTAACAAAAACCGATGTTAATATCATAACCAACATCGGTTATTTACAAAAACCGATGTCGATATGAACTTTAACATCGGTTATAATAGAAAACCGATGTTAACGTTTGTATATTAACATTGGTTATTTGTGTATAATCGATGTCAGCGTTTGTATTTTAACATCGGTTATCTATAGATAACCGATGTCAACTATTGTACATTAATATCGGTTAATTATAAATAACCGATGTGAATATTTGAATATTAACATCAGTTATGTACACATAACCGATATTATACACAAAGAACTACACCAAATAAGTGTATGCATCATCAACGTTGACATCGGTTTTCTAGAAAAACTGATGTTAAGGGCATATATTAACATCGGTTTTTTTAGAAAATCGATGTTAAACTAACATGTTAACATCGGTTTTACTGGAAAACCGATGTCAACGTTCATCATGCGTACACTTTTTTTGTTGTTGTTCATTGTGTTTAACATCGGGTATTTAGAGAATCGATGTTGTCATATGTATGTTAACATCGGTTCTCCAAAACCGATGTTAACATTCATACATTCAACATCATCACTTTCAACATCGGTCTTAGAACCGATGTAGAATGTTCTAAATAACCGATGTTGAAAGTGTATTTTCTAATAGTGAGCTCGAGTGTCAGAAAACTAAAATGTGCACATCAGAAATAATATCAAAATCTACGAATTTAATTTGTTTATCTTACCACTTATTATTCTTTTTCCTTCAAATGAGATACAAGGGTAAAAAACACAACTTGGCATGGTGTTACCTTAGTTGTGTAAAATTTGTTTAAATTATGGAACTTGTCTTGAGAGGAGTAGAAGAGTTCATTCAAAAGAGATCAAAATGTGGACTAAAATTCGATGAATGCGTCATCGAAGGGAGTTATTTCAATTGGAATTGATAGTTTTGATAACTTCATTAAGGCATGCGGGATTGGAAAGCGCTCAGAAGCACGATCTTTTCGAAATTCGAAAATACCAGTTGAAGCGATTACAAAGAAGTTATAGAAAATGTTTAATAGTACTAGATCTATGTATTCAGGAATATCATTGCACATGTGTCAAAATCATATAATTCAACCATTAGTATTAGAAGTCCATAAATAAGACCTCCAACACTTAATTTCTCACCGACAATGTCTACTATCAAAGCACTATCACTTAATTCCTCAAACATCGACAACGCCTACCATCGAAATTAACTATAGGTCTAATAGGTCATCATGTATATATTTAATTCTCACCTTTTACGAATTTATGTCTTTTTACTTTAATGCATCTTTCTAAGCTCTTTACTTTTCCAATCTACATTTACGTGTACTTTTGAAATTGGTACCGAAATATAATAACTATTGAAATTGACTTTATAATTGAAAACAATATTATAAAATTTACTTACAAATTATATTAAAAACCTTCATACTATACTAAGATAATTATCTATAGATGTCTATATCGAAATCACTATTATTATATGTATTAAGTATTAGACAATTCTATGATAAGTTGAAAATTATGAACTTTCTTGTTAGATTAAAAAGAACTTACAATCGAGAATGAATTTCATGTCTCATATTTAAATATTTATTTGTTAATAGAATCATTTAGTGAAAATTACTTGGTTGATTTGAAATATATTCCTTTCGAGGAGTAAGTACAATTTTCACAATTAACAAATTGGCACACTGACTAGGACTAGTTTGCCAAAAACTCGATATTAAGAACAAGTCTTAATGAGAATTGTATGTTGTTAAGAAGTGGTAGAATAACAATAAATAGTCAAAGAAATCATAGTAATAACAATAACAACAATAATAATGTTGCAAACACTTCTACTAATAATATTGGTAGCAATGAACAAAATCAAACAAATACACCTTTCGAGGTAAGTAATGAAATAGTTATGGGTGTTAATCATGCAAACAATGACCCTATAAATATAAGTGACGAACATGCGATGCATTCACAAGTCCAGACAATTGCCATCAAAACTTCTTTGTCACAAAATAATGTAGTGTCAACTATAAACAGCCGACCATTTTCTACTACAAGACCATGGGATATGATGTGAACATCAAAGCCTAAGCCCATGACAACCACCAAATCCAGACTCATGACCAGATGGAAGCCCAAGACCCAATACAAGACATAGGAGGACCCATGACAAGAGCAAGAGCTAAAAAGTCCCAAGAAGCCGTGGAACATAAGGTGACTATTTTGAAGGCAGTTCAAATGTAGGGAGAGGCCAAAGACTTGGAGGCCCACAAGAGAGAGTTGCTAGTCCTATATGTTGAATGCTTGGAATGAAAGCCCAATTTCAGACTTTGGGATTTTACATTTCCCTTATTTTGTTGAGAACTAATTTGTATAAAAGCTTTTGGAATTGAATGAAGAGGGACAGTAATTGTTTTGGAAAAAGTGTGAGCTTAATCTCTTCTAGGGTTCTCCCTTGAACCAACTGATCTTATTAGGAATTCACCCAATTCTTGTGGCGATCCTCTAGGCTTATCAAACCTCGTTGCTTGTGGCGCCTCTTTGATTTTCTATCTTCCATGTTTCTATCCGTGTCTGCACTTTCGGGGTTCTTCAGAATTGTGCCTTCTGCCTGAATTTTCTCAGGTTTGTTCTACACGTTTCACGAGTCTGTTTTTAGTGTTTCTTGACCCTAAATTGCAGTTCAGAGCGTCATCTTTCTTCTCATTTTGGAATCACTCAAATCTGAGTTCTGTAGATCGAGATTCAAACGAAATTAAAAACTCGTTCTGGGTTGTTGCTCCTAGTGCGCGAATTCCATCCTAGCTTAAGTGGAAAAGTATTTTCCCACTTGAACCAAGCACTTGGTTTTCCCATCAGGGTATGCCACCATTGTCTAACGAAATGAACATGCAACAATTGAGTCTACCTATGCCCTAGAGTAAAAATACAATACCGCCTATTGTAGTTGGTAGGCAAACTAATAGGCTTCTAGAACTTGGGGGTAATAGTCATTCTTATGATGTTGGTCAATTAAGAAATACGAGTTCCTATTGAAGATAGGATAATAGGAGATAACAACATGGTCTCCGCAGGTGTTTCTAATAAAACATTAGCAGTTTTTAGACAACAAATAAACCATAGTAACCATAAGATGGTTAATACTCTGATGACCACATGGCCTTGATTTTAAACCCTTTGTTGAGAACTACCAATGGAAGTTATCAATAGATGAGTGGTATCCTAACACGAATAGGAGATGCTTTGGTCATTCCTAGAAATCAACATGAGAATATACATATAATTCAAGAAATACTAGTGCAAGAAAAACCTAATAATAATAATAATAATCCTGAAAATGAAGTTAATGTCCCAACACGGTTAACGGATGATAGAGAACTAATAAACCCTATTTTGGTGAATAGAAATCATAATACAGATGAAGATCTGGCTAACATGTAGCAAAATTAAATACTTCAAGGACAAAATAACCCAAACAGAGATTTAGACCTTAAAGCAATTCAAAATCCTCAGATTAATCAAATGATTGAACAAGCCTTGAATAGGCATGGTTTCGAAATAGGAAATGCATAAGCACCTTATTTTGTTTTTGTCTTCCCTAGTTATATTTTACAATATGAGTTTCCAAGGGGTTATAAGGAGCCTAAATTTTCAAAATTTATGGGTGAATTAGAAAAGTCTATTGTAGAATGTGGCGTCCCTAAATTAATGACTGGTTTAATAGTAATAATTTAAATAACAAAAACCATGGTAAATTTTTTTTTTTTTTCTTTTTCTTTTTCATTTATTTCTCTTTTTGACCATAACTAGGTTTAGAAGGAAAATCCTCACTATAAAGTCCTGAATGGCCAGTTCACAACTCTATTCGGAGTCTTTTCTTTCTTACCGCTCATAATTCTCTAAATTATTTCGTTGTTTCAAAAGGAAGAGTATACCAGCCATTACTTTAGGTCGTCACGTGAAAATAAAAGGATAAAATACAGTCGATAAACTCTTTTACAAATAAAGTTGCTAATGCTTTCTTTTCAAATAACGAGATCGATTATAAATGCATATATCATTTAAAGCTGTCCAAAATATGGGAGTTTTACAAAATATATATAGTGTCATCCAGAGCAAAGGTGTCCATAGTGGTGGCTTCAGCCACATGTATACAATCATCAAATGCCTATACATCAGGTCTACCCATACAAAAACAAAAGAGTAAACCTAACAGTTAGTCCTAGATACACCCACCCTCAAAATATACAAAACAAATCCAAAAAGCTGTCCACTAGGACGAAGAGCCTCCGCTGATCGCCATCTCCCTCGGGCCACTATCCTCCGTAGAGTCTGCCTCAGATGCCGACATGACTTCCTCGGGAGAATCCACCTCGAGAAGTGGATCCTCATCACCCTCTAGAAAGTCAAGGGCATCCACAGCAGGCTCAGGAGGTAGCTCCTCCAGGTCCTCCTCAGGGTCTTCCTCGGATGACGTTACCTCGATCACTTGAACGGGCTCCACTAGACGATATGGTGTAGGTGTGGGTAGTATCCACTCCACCGTGCGCTGAAGCGTCCGTGCAGGTTCATCTGGATGCACCAAAGAAGTAGCCGTGAATCGAATGGTGCCCCGAAATCGGCACCTCGTGTTGCCTTCGAGGGTCTCCCAAGCTCCCTCCAGGCACTCCATCTCTACTCGATCACGGATTAGCTGCGCCGCCATCACGATCTACAAGAAAGAAGAGAAAGGGGTAGACTCTTTCACAAGAATCTAACGACGCTGCACACAATGCATCTCATAACCACTACATGACGTTAGAAGGAGTATCTTGAGGCTTTTCATCTCTGGTAATCGATTACACAACCTTGGTAATCGATTACCAGAGGCTAAACTTGAATTACACAACCTCAGGACATGAAATATGCAATAATACACTGTGTAATCGATTACACATGCCTGGTAATCGATTACCAGTGACCCATTCCTCTGTGTAATCGATTACACAGGCTGGTAATCGATTACCAGAGGCTCCCTAAGTTTCCTGACTTCGTTTTCAAGCCTGGTAATCGATTACACCCCTTGGTAATCGATTACCAGAGACCATCTTAGCCTCCTGCCCTCAATTTTAAGCCTTGTAATCGATTACCCACCCTTGGTAATCGATTACCAGAGGCCACCATCCACATATTACACAAAATTCACAGCTGGCCAGCCACCACAAGCCTCCTTGCTTTGTGGTCTTGTTTTCCTTTTATCTGTTGACTGCCAGGAGCTCGCCTGTTTAGGTACATCACAGGTTCTCACTGACCGACTATGCCCGGGTTGGGTCGGGATTGGTCAAGCTTGGTTTTGGGCAATAGCACCCCACCTGACGTCCCCAAGGTCTCCTGACCCCCGCGACATATCTCCAGGTACCACTCTGTGGTCAACAATAAAAGCAGGAAGTTTCACCCTTCAACACTTCCTCATCTCAAGCTTGTAGAATTATGGGGTACCCATCACATGTGGTACTAGGTGGCGGTCGGGCGATGGTGCACAACAAGCTTTCCACATCCACAATGCGCGCATAAACCCACCATCCCCTGTTGCCCACCTCCAACTGAGCTCACGTACTCCCACGTAGCCCATCTCCTCGTTTCTCTCAACACCGGGTCCCCATCAATCCTCTCAAGCTTCCACAACATCCAAGCAAAACAACGTTCAAACAGCACAAGCTATCACAGCCAAGCAAAACAGAGCAAAGGCAGAAAACTCTGCTCAACACATCAACCAAAATCACAGCTTTTCTCACGTAAAGACCACAGTAACAATTCCTTCGATCCAATTCGTTAACCGTTGGATCGACTCCAAAATTTTACTGGAAGTCTATAGTGTATAAGCCTGCATTTTGACCGTTGGGATATACTAGCAAACATCCAGAACTCATTCTGCACTAGACTTTCCACAGCCAACCACACACAAGCATTTTTCTGCACTTGTGCAAAATTCTGCTGCACAATTTCACAGCAAAAACTCTGCATAAGTGCAGATTTCGAAAATCACCCTTCCTCTCATCCAATCTTGCCCAAATCAAATCCTACAAGTCCCAAATCATGTATCAAACATGTCTAAACCAAAGCCAAGCTTCAAACCACAGCAACACAAAATCTAGGTGTCCAAAACCCCTCAATTCAATGGCTTTTCTAGGCTTGAAAGGTGGAATTTAGAATGAGGTAAATTTGGAGCAAACTCTCACCTCACACAAGTCTATAACATCAATCTAAACTTGCTCAAACTGGATTTACACCTAAATTTCCACCGAATCAAAATTTGACTCCTCAACACCCAATTTTGCCCTAGAAATGGCTCTTGGTTCACTTTGGTCATTTGTTTTTCTCTCTAGCTCAGCCTAACCTTTCTCACATGTCCTAAATGACATTTCAAGCTATTATTAACTCACTTTAACCTCCATTTACCACAGAATTCAGACTTAGCCTTCCAACTCTCAAAGTCTCACTCTTTTTTTTCCACTCATAACATCACATTCTCACTTTCTAACCCTAGGTTAGTTCTACCCTTCATCTCTAACAGTTTTCCATCAGCAATTTCAGCATATAAACATCACAAACATCATCACAAAAACCCTAAAACAGAATGGGTATGTCTAACACATCCAAACGTGGCAATTTCAACAAGTTTTCAGCAAATGCCTTCACAAATAATCATCACACAGCAGAAAACTAACAAAACCACCCATCATATCTCCCAAAACCCCATACCCACGAAATTTAAGAGAGAAAGAAGTCCACCCAAACCTGAAATTTCGAAGTCCCACTCGTAGCCACGCACTTCACGACTCCAAAAATGCTCTCCTTTCACGATTTGGGGCAGAAATGATGGCCAAAGGTTGAAGCTTTGTGTGGAGCTTCAATGGAGAATGAGGGAGGAAGAAAAGCAACGTGAGGGAGAGAGAAAGCTGTCTGAAAAAAAAATGAGGGCTGAGTGAAGAGAGAGAAAAGCTTTTTGGTTTTAAATAAAAGGTTTTCCTCTTTTTTTATTATTTTATTCAAGCTCTGCCACATGTCCCTATTTGATTGGAGCAAAAAGGGCCCACTTTCTCTTTTTGACTGTGACCCATACTCAGTCACAAAAGTGAGAAAAATCTGACCTTTGAAACGCTAAAATCCTGCCTCGGTTTGCGTGCCATTTCTCTGGTTCCAGTTTCTCGCGTTTCTCTGCGTCCGTCGGGGCCAGTTTTCGAAAGCAAGCAATATATATATCAAAACGCTCAGAATAAAACCCCGAGCGTGGTTCAGAGGTTGGTTTCGTCAAATTCCAAGTTGCACGCAAAACGATGATTTTTAACTAATTAATTAAGAATTAACCCATAACCTCCCAGTTATGGATTTCTCTCCCTTAATTAGTCCAACCCGCGTATCTTGCCCCCACTATTCCTATTTCTACCAAGAACATATAGGCATATACACTGAATAATACTTATATATAATCATTCAAAATACATCGTTTCCAAAAATTCCGGGTAGAAATTTCCAGGGTGTTACAATACTCCCACCCTTTTAGGAATTTCGTCCCCGAAATTAACTACTCTATGAACAAACTTGGGTACAATTCTCTCATCCTAACCTCCAACTCCCATGTAGAATCACCCTCATCGGTTCCCCACTGCACCTTCACCAACGCGATCTCCTTTCCTCTCAACGACTTCATTCTTCGGTCAGTGATCTTCTGAGGTTGTGCTTTATAGGTGAGGTTATCCTTCACCTGTACCTCGTCCACTACAAGAATATGTGATGGATCCGGGTTGTACCGTCTCAGTTGAGAGACATGGAACACAGGGTGCAAATTCGATAAACTCGGAGGTAAGGCGATATGATAAGCTACAGGCCCAATCTTCTTCAAAATCTGATATGGACCTAGATACTTGGGTGTCAACTTCCTAGCTTTAAGAGCCCTTCCGACTCCGGTTAAGGGAGAAACCTTCAAAAACACATGTTCTCCTTCCTGAAAATCTAGTGGCTTCCTCCTTCTATCATAGTAGCTCTTCTGCCTATCCTGAGATGCTTTTATCTTCTCTCGAATCAACCTCACTTGTTCGTTAATCTGTTGTAGCATTTCAGGTCCAAGAAGTACTGCTTCTCCATCATCATACCAACAAATAGGAGTTTTGCACTTCCGTCCATATAGAGCTTCAAAAGGAGCCATACCAATACTGGCTTGGTAGCTATTGTTGTAAGTAAACTCAATCAATGGCAAACAATCCATCCAGCTACCTTGTTGCTCTATAATACACGCCCGAAGTAGATCCTCTAGAGTCTGAATGGTTCGTTCAGTCTGACCATCTGTTTGAGGATGATAAGCTGAACTAAGTTTCAGCTTTGTCCCCAAGGCTTCATGTAGACTCGTCCAAAATCGCGAAGTGAACCTCGGATCCCTGTCAGATACAATACTAGAAGGAATTCCATGCAACCTTACTACTTCCTTGATGTACAACTCCACTAGCTTTTCCATTCTATACTTCATATTCACCGGAATAAAATGAGCAGATTTGGTGAGTCGATCTACTATGACCCACACGGCATCATGCCCACGACTAGTCTTGGGTAAACTAGATACAAAATCCATAGATATGCTCTCCCATTTCCATTCCGGAATCTCCAATGGCTTCAATTCTCCCGATGGTCGTTGGTGCTCAACCTTAGCCTTTTGACATGTCAAACATCTTGCTACATATTCGGCTACATCTTTCTTCATGCCATGCCACCAAAAACTTCTCTTCAAATCTTGGTACATCTTAGTCATTCCTGGATGGAAACTAAGACGACTTTTATGTGCTTCCTCCAAAATCTTAACTTTCAAATCATCTAGAGATGGCACACATATCCTCCCCTTGAATCTAATTAACCCGGTTGTATCCTTCTCAAACTCCACACCCTTATCCCCCATTATTTCCAACACCCTGCCTTGTAAAAACGGGTCATCCCCTTGAGCCTCGCGTATGTGATCTACAAATTCATTGGTGATCTGCAATGCTCCCACAAATAAGCTCTTGGGTCGCACCTCAATTGCTAGATTCAAATCTCGGAACTCCTCTATCAATCTCTGCTCCAAACTCATCATAGTCGCAACATGTAAAGATTTCCGGCTTAGCGCATCGGCTACTACATTAGCCTTTCCTGGATGGTAGGAAAGTCCAAAATCATAATCCTTAAGGAACTCCATCCATCTTCGTTGCCTCATATTGAGCTCCTTCTGATCGAACAAGTACTTGAGACTCTTGTGGTCACTAAAAACTTCGAAACGAGTACCGTACAAATAATGCCTCCAAATCTTTAAAGCAAAGACCACCGCTGCTAATTCCAAGTCATGAGTCGGATAGTTAACTTCATGAGGACGTAATTGACGTGAAGCATAAGCCACTACTCTTCCCTCTTGCATCAACACACATCCCAAGCCTTGCCCGCTTGCATCGCAATACACTTCAAATGTTCTCTTAGGGTCGGGCAAAATTAACACTGGAGCTGTCGTCAACCGCCTCTTCAACTCTTGGAAACTTTGATCACACTTCTCCTTCCAGACAAACTTCTCGTTCTTACGAGTCAACTTAGTTAGAGGCAATGCCAATTTAGAGAATCCTTCAATGAACTTTCTATAATAGCCAGCCAACCCCAAGAAGCTTCGAACCTCCGTTGGAGTTGTTGGTTGTTGCCACTCCATAACCGACTCCACCTTGTTCGGATCCACCGCAACCCCGTCCTTAGAAATCACGTGCCCTAAGAACTGCACTTTCTCCAACCAAAAGTCACATTTTGACAGTTTGGCGAACAGCTTCCTATCCCTCAGAATATGCAACACAATCCTCAAGTGCTTCTCATGCTCCTCCTTATTCCTTGAATACACTAGGATATCATCAATAAACACAACCACAAATTGGTCCAAGTAATCATGGAATATACGGTTCATATAGTCCATGAAAATAGCCGGAGCATTAGTCACTCCAAATGGCATGACTAAATACTCGTAGTGCCCATACCGAGTCCGAAACGCAGTCTTTGGGATATCTTCCTTCTTAACTCGGATTTGATGATACCCCGATCGCAAATCGATCTTCGAAAATACCGTCGCTCCCCTCAATTGGTCAATCAGATCATCTATCCTTGGTAGAGGATATTTGTTCTTGATAGTGACCTTGTTTAACTGCCGGTAGTCTACACACATCCTCATACTTCCATCCTTCTTTTTAACCAACAAGACCGGTGCTCCCCATGGTGATGCACTTGGACGAACAAATTGTTTGCTCAAAAGATCCTGCACTTGTGCCTTCACCTCTGCTAGTTCTACCGGAGACATTCTATAAGGCGCAATCGACACTGGATTCGCCCCAGGCACCAAGTCAATAATGAATTCCACTTCTCTCTCAGGTGGCAATTCACAAATATCATCAGGAAAAACTTCCGGAAATTCCGACACCACCGGTATACTATTAACTTCAGCGTCCTCTTCCACATACATAGAGAACAACACCATGTAAGTTTGAACATCCTCCGTTCCTTCGTTGGCTGCATCCTCTTTCAAAGATTCACTTGGAACTACATCTCCACCAAACACTAGCATCTTCTCCTTACAGTCTAGAAAGATATGGTTAGTAGATAACCAATCCATCCCCAAGATCACATCTAGATGAGCTAAAGGTAGGCAAATCAAATCCGCCATAAAAGATCGACCCTCAACAATTATGGAACACTTCAAACACACCCGAGAGGTGGTTACAGGCTCGCTCGTCGGAGTAGACACCACCATATCATATGGCAACTCCGTCGCACATAACCCCAACCTCTCCACACATGCATGAGATATGAAAGAATGCGTGGCACCTGAATCATAAAGTACATCTAGTAGTTTATTAGCAATCAAACACTTACCCCGTATCAAATCGTCGGAGGCAGCTGCTTCTGATCCACTCATAGCAAATACCCGAGAGGGTACTTTTGGTCTTCCACCACTAATGTTGTTGTTGCTAACATTACCGCTCCTTGTGGAATTAGTGGGTCCACGATTGACGGTGTTAGAATTGGCCGTCACTGTCGGCCTCCCGGTCACCCTACATTCTCGAGCATAATGGCCCACCTTGCCACACACATAACAACGATTCTCCTGTGTCTGCTGGAGCTGTGGGCAATTTCTCTTAATATGCGGTCCTCCACACTGAAAGCATTGTACCCCAGTCCCCCTTGACTGGCTCATGTTGGAGGCAGCCATAGGTTGCTTCCCCTTGTTGCTAGCATACGGCTTCATCCTCTTGTTACCATTCCCCCTAAAAGGATGGTTTCTCTGAGGTCCTCCAACACCTCTAGCTTGCCTCTCCTTCATCTTGTCCTCAAAAATCCTGCACTTTGTCACCAACTGATTAAAATCCGTAATCTGCATATAACTAACCGCCTGTTGGATCTCCAACCGAAGCCCATTCTCAAACTGAGCACACAGATCTTCCTCATTCCGAGCATCTTGGTATTGAGGCCAATACTGCAGAAGCTCATTAAACTTAGCCGTGTACTCCCCAACAGACATGTTTCCTTGCTTCAAATCCAGAAATTCCCTCGCCTTCCGCTTCCTGAGATCTCGTGGGAAGTAATTCTCCAAGAACTTGTCCTTGAAGGCATTCCAAGGAATCACGCCTCCAGGTGCAACAAACGAAGGTTTCACGAACTTCCACCAATTTTCAGCCTCCCCTTGGAGCATAAATGTCGCATAAAGAACCTTATGCTCCTCAAGGCAACCCATCGCCTCGAAAATCTTTTCCGTCTCAGCTAACCACAACCTAGCACCTTCCGGATCATAGTCTCCACTGAACTTTGGCGGGTGGTTCTTACGGAAAGCCATGAGTCCCCGATACTCCGCCGGTTCCACATCACGTTCCTGCACTAGAGTTTCCAGCACAGCGGTGATGCGGTCAAGGACGTCACGGTTCTGATCCCTACCACGTCCTGCCATACCTATCCTGTAGGGAAACTATTAGCACCCAAGAAATCCTAATGAGAGAGTGTACCACACAGGCTATGACAGTTATAACAACATCCTTCTCTTTATACATACTCATACACACAACAACCCTATGAATCAGTCACACATCCATGCTCAAGACAATAAGGCAGAAATACACACAATGTGTGACTTAACGTCACTCCCCGAAACCTACATCCAAGTTTCAGAGATACACAGCATTCACACAGCAAGACCACAAACAGGTTCACAAGAATCCAACTTTTGCTCTGATACCACCAATTGTGGCGTCCCTAAATTAATGACTGGTTTAATAGTAATAATTTAAATAACAAAAACCATGGTAAATTTTTTTTTTTTTTCTTTTTCTTTTTCATTTATTTCTCTTTTTGACCATAACTAGGTTTAGAAGGAAAATCCTCACTATAAAGTCCTGAATGGCCAGTTCACAACTCTATTCGGAGTCTTTTCTTTCTTACCGCTCATAATTCTCTAAATTATTTCGTTGTTTCAAAAGGAAGAGTATACCAGCCATTACTTTAGGTCGTCACGTGAAAATAAAAGGATAAAATACAGTCGATAAACTCTTTTACAAATAAAGTTGCTAATGCTTTCTTTTCAAATAACGAGATCGATTATAAATGCATATATCATTTAAAGCTGTCCAAAATATGGGAGTTTTACAAAATATATATAGTGTCATCCAGAGCAAAGGTGTCCATAGTGGTGGCTTCAGCCACATGTATACAATCATCAAATGCCTATACATCAGGTCTACCCATACAAAAACAAAAGAGTAAACCTAACAGTTAGTCCTAGATACACCCACCCTCAAAATATACAAAACAAATCCAAAAAGCTGTCCACTAGGACGAAGAGCCTCCGCTGATCGCCATCTCCCTCGGGCCACTATCCTCCGTAGAGTCTGCCTCAGATGCCGACATGACTTCCTCGGGAGAATCCACCTCGAGAAGTGGATCCTCATCACCCTCTAGAAAGTCAAGGGCATCCACAGCAGGCTCAGGAGGTAGCTCCTCCAGGTCCTCCTCAGGGTCTTCCTCGGGATGACGTTACCTCGATCACTTGAACGGGCTCCACTAGACGATATGGTGTAGGTGTGGGTTAGTATCCACTCCACCGTGCGCTGGAAGCGTCCGTGCAGGTTCATCTGGATGCACCAAAGA